>NC_058045.1:1370000-1532500 GCF_020085105.1 Siniperca chuatsi | reverse complement strand
GTTTAGTGCAGTATGCAGTATGTTAGATTTTGAGAGGGGATTTTAGTTGCGTTCTCAATCCAAAATTGAGACAGTTCAGCCACTAAGTCAGCTAAACAGAATGTTTTCTTAAGACTTATAGGATGGCGGACCCATGGCGATTCAAAAATCCAGTCACCCACTCATATACATTTTTTTCCCCGGTGATCACTCATACTCACGCATTGATTATTTTTTCATTGATAATAAATTCCTCTCTGTAGTTAAACATTGTGATTATGAGACAATTGCCCTCTCGGATCACTCCCCACACTCACTGCAACTAGCCTTCCAAAACAAAAATATGTCTACAACATGGCGTTTAAACAGTCTATTACCTTCAGATAAATCATTTACTAATTTCATATCGGCTATTTCAACAAAAACGTATCCAAAAGCACCCTTTGGGAGGCTTTAAAAGCTTATATCCATGGCCAAATTATATTTTATAATGCATCATCTAATCGAATACAAATTAAAATTCTCTCTGAAATCACAGACTAGATTCTAGACATACGCCATTAATATATTCTGTGAATCCCTCCCCTAATAAAAGGATATCCCTCCAAGCTAAATTTGACCTATTCGCCACAGTAGAAACTGCAAAATTGTTATTGCAAGCTTGACATAAATCTTATGAATAAGGAGAAAGAGCAGAAAACATTTTGGCCTTCAAATTCGGCAATCAGCAGCATCTAAGTTGATTACTGAAATACGCACATTATCTGGTCAAAAAACAACTGATCAAGAAGAGATTAATAATGAATTCAAATAATTTTATTCTCACCTTTATTCTTCAGAGTCAGAGGGGGATCCTGTGGTAATTAATGATTTCCTTAATAAACTGAATATTCCTGTACAGGATAAAACCTGTCTTGATGAGCCCATATCTCTAGAAGAATTAAATCAGGCTATAAAGAGTATGCAGAGTTCAAAAGCACCAGGACCTGATGGTTTCACCTTGGAGTTCTACAAGGTAAGAGACAAGGTAAGAGACAAGGTAAGAGACAAGTTACTCTTACCTTTATTGCTCAATGCCATTAATGAAACCTATGAGTCCAAGACCCTTCCCCCTACCTTTAATCAGGCCTCTGGGACAAGGACCCACTCAACCCAGGTTCTTATAGACCTAGTCTTTTAAATGTTAAAGACTGAATTGTTAGCTAAAATACTTGTTTCCCGTCTTTAAAAAGTTCTTACTATCATTTCACCAGATAAAACAGGCTTTATAATTTTTTTTTTTTTATTTTCCAATCTTTGAAGACTGTACAATATCATGTATTCCTTTAACCTGTTCTCTAAGCATCCAGAAGTCTTTCTCTTACTAGACACCGAAAAGGCTTTTGGCCCGGGTCGAGTGGGACTTTCTTTTCTCTGTTCTCGAGACGTTTGGGTTTGGTGAAAAATTTGGGTTTGGTCCAGACCAATTTCTTCAGATCAACATACTTCCCCTTACAGTGAGGGTCTTCCTTTCCTAGACTGCCCGACAATACATCCATGGAATCTTTGTTCTCCTTCGATCCCTCAGCTAAAGCAGCAATATCCTTTGTATATGATTATTTATTTAGTTTGCAGAACACTTCTCCAGTTATTCTGAAATCTACTTGGGAAAATGATTTGGGTTTGTACATAACAGAGGACCAGTGGGAAGACGCCTTGGTGAATGTGCATACAGCATAAATATGCATTAGGCATGGGCTAATACAGTTCAAGGTACTACATCGTCTTCATTATTCCAAAGTAAAACTTGCCAAAATACATCCTAATGTACTCTATTTGTGACAGATATAGGTAGCTTCCTGTTACTCTGGTACACATGTTGTGGCTCTGTCCTAAATTATCTAACTACTGGATATCTATTTTCCAAACTCTATCAGATGTTTTTGGGCAACTTGATCCTTTGATTGCCATGTTCGGTGTCCCAGGAGAGGATAGTCCTCTTAGAGGAGCTAATTACACGATTGCATGCAACCTTTATAATGTTACTAGTACGCAGGCTAATTCTCCTAAACTGAAAAAATCCACAGCCTCCCAGTTATACTTTATGATTAAGAGATGTCATACAGCACTAAAAACTAGAGAGACTTATACTTTGTGGTTCTACTGACAAATTTGAGAAAATGTGGCATCCCTTCCTGTACTATGCTGAATCTGAGCTTTAAGTCTCCACATAGAATGGTGTGAAAAAGTGTTTGCCCCCTTTCTGATTTCTTATTTTTTTTGCATGTTTGTCACACTTAAATGTTTCAGATCATCAAACAAATTTAAATATTAGTCAATGATAACACAAGTAAACACAAAATGCAGTTTTTAAATGAAGGTTGTTATTATTAAGGGAAAACAAAATCCAAACCTACATGGCCCTGTGTGAAATGATGATTGCCCCCTAAACCTAATAACTGCAATCAAGCGTTTGCGATAACTTGCAATGAGTCTTTTACAGCGCTGTGGAGGAATTTTGGCCCACTCATCTTTGCAGAATTGTTGTAATTCAGCCACATTGGAGGGTTTTCGGGCATGAAATACTTTTTTAAAGGTCATGCCACAGCATCTCAATAGGATTCAGGTCAGGACTTTGACTATGCCACTCCAAAGTCTTCATTTTGTTCTTCTTCATCCATTCAGAGGTGGACTTGCTGGTGTGTTTTGGATTATTGTCCTGCTGCAGAATATAAGTTCGCTTCAGCTTGAGGTCACGAACAGATGGCTGGAGTTTTATGTAGACAGCAGAATTCGTGGTTCCATTTATCACAGCAAGTCTTCCAGGTCCTGAAGCAGCAAAACAGCCCCAGACCATCACACTACCACCACCACATTTTACTGTTGGTATGATTACATTACTTTTACGCCAGATGTAATGGGACACACACCTTACAAAAAGTTCAACTTTTGTCTCGTCAGTCCACAGAGTATTTCCCCAAAAGTCTTGGAGTCCCAAAGCTTTAGAAATGGCTTTATAACCCTTTCCAGAATGATAGATCTCAATTACTTTCTTTCTCATTTGTTCCTGAATTTCTTTGGATCTCGGCATGATGTCTAGCTTTTGAAGATCTTTTGGTCTACTTCACTTTGTCAGGCAGGTGCTATTTAAGTGATTTCTTGATTGAGAACAAGTGTGGCAGTAATCAGGCCTGGATATGGCTAGAGAAATTGAACTCAGGTGTGATAAACCACAGTTATGTTTTAACAGGTGGGGCAATCACTTTTTCACACCTTCATTTAAAAACTGCATTTTGTGTTTACTTGTGTTATCTTTGACTAATATTTAAATTTGTTTGATGATCTGAAACATTTAAGTGTGACAAACATGCAATAAAAGTAAGAAATCAGGAAGGGGGCAAATCCACTAAATCCCCCCCCCCTTAATGTTTGTTTCTTTCAGTCCTACATACACTGTCCTGCTGCCCCAAATACTCACTAGAACACCAAATGTGGATCAATCCACAGCTGAAAATAGTCCCCCAAAAATGCACTATTTCCTCCTGTTTGAGAAAGTTTGCTAAAAACTACAGAGTCCAGCTGTTTTAGGAAATTACTGAGCCTTTTTTTTTAAATGAAAACATATATTTGTTATATATTTGGCTTGGGACTGAGAGCCACACTCAGGGTAGGGAGGTCTGAAAGTATTTAGAGATGGACTAACACATTGTTGGTTTTGGTCTTTTCATTTTTGATGATTTTTTCAAGTTTTTTGTAGAAAATATGCATGTACTTTGTAGATAATATATTAATATCAGTCTAATCCTTCTGTCAATCTAGCAAGATAGCTCCTTTCTTAAATAATGATAGGTCAACAGGCAAGATTAGCAATGTGTTTTTATTAGCCAAGACCAAGTTAGAGTCAAGGAAACTTGATTCTTTGAATAAATGACTGAACCTGATATTCTCTCTCTCTAACACACACACAATCACACACACTCCTCCATGGTATGATGGGAATCCTCTTCATCTATCTAAAACCAGCACTGTTTTCTAGCCCTGTTAACTCCTCCACTTCTGAGATAGATTATGTGTCACTGGTTGTCTACTAAAGCTAGCGTAATAGTTGTAGCAGGAGATATTTAATGTAATCAATAAAGATCGAAAGAAGTTATGGGCCCAAATGAGACATTCTGGTTCTTACTTCTTCCAGTCTAACCAGACAAGGACACATCCAATGCTGATATTCAACATACATACACAGACATGAAAACAAAAACAAAGTCAGAACCTTATTGTGTATGGGAATGTATCTTAGGCAAACTACTGGGTTCAGGTTTAGGAAGTCCTGGGTGGATGGTTTGGTTCAGCAATTCCTTATCTTTACGTGGGGACAGATCTCAAAAAATATATCAAAGTGTGCATTGTCAGTTATAAAGAGTACAATTACACTTTCCAGAATTATTCTATGGCATTATATGAGTCTATAGATCAAAGGGTTGATAGGATGTCTCCATGGGACCTTTTTTGGATTTGCGTAAAAATCGATGTGTTTCTTAATTTTTTATTTCATAATAACTGGGTCTTCCATCTTTTGTATGTGTCTTGTATTATTATTTTTGTTTATTCATTTGTTTGTTTTCGTATATATGAATAGCACTGTTGAGGCTACATATATAACTATAGAATTTACCAATTTTATTTATTTCCTCATTTAAGCGATTTATTTTCCAATAAAAGTGAAAAAATGACATTATATCTGAATAAACACAGAGAATAAGCCGACACAACATGGCAGCGTTGTACAGTCAATGGGAAAGCTTTGACATGGCTGCCTCTGAGTTGCACAACAGTGGAATGTTATTTTATATTAATTACACACTAATTACTGGTGTGTAATTACTAGTTACACACACTGTGATCTGCTTCATAGTATTTCACTGTATGCCACATTCCTGACTGTGTAGTTACTCCAAATAGACACACACGCACATACACACACACACACACAGTGGTATGACATGAGATGTGAGCCATCACTGACACAGAAGCCTTTCAAACAATAGCAGGCCACTTACGACAGTCCTTGTTGCTGCCAGTTGCTTTTTCTTTCTATCTTTCCTCCTCTCCTCCTTCTGTTCAGTCTAACTTCTTTTCTTTCCCTCCTCACCAAACTATTATATATATATATATATATATATATATATATATATATATATATATATATATATATATATATATATATATATATATATATATATATATTCAATACTTGCATATATCGTCTTGTCCTGCCTCTCTTCTGCTCTCCTCTCTCTGCGCTTGTTTTACTGAAGCATTTTTCTCTTTCAGCCGACTGATCGCCTCCCTCTGTCCTCTAGCCATAAAACCTTCATTTCTCTCGACTTTCCTCTGAGTCAGCAGAAAGACAGACCTTGGCTCTCCCTCTCTCTTTCTCTCTCTCTTTTCTTTCTTTCTTTCCGGAGCCATAAACCGGACGATGGCCTTCTGCTGTGGGTTCTGATTCTGTGCAGTGATGCATTCAAGGAAGAAAGTTTAAAAGAAAACATGTGAAGTGTATCTTTAGGATTCAGTAAGGAACTCTCTCAAAGGGGTTTATAGGCATCAAGTGACAGACTTTTACTGAATTCTTGTCAAGTATTTAGACATGAAACCCAGAAATTACAGCATATAGTTTCTAGTTTTGTCAAAAAGGTCAAGTCTTTTAGTGTCTTACTGTTATTGTTTTGTTTTGTATCAACAAAACAAAACAATAACAGTAAGAGCAACTTTGTCCTTTTTGTGCCTGAACATTCCTTTACAGGTTAGTGAAGTCTCCTTGACCTGTGTGTGTACTGACTTTAAACCCTTTACCACACACTCACACACACACTCCCTGCTGAGAGCCAACAAAAGGTAGGAATCTGCTGAGAAAATGTGAAGAACTCCAGTTTCCCTCTCCTCCCCCTTCATATTTTCAAGTCTCCCTTGATTCTGCATGCACACACTGAAATCTCTCTCTCACACACGCACACACTCACCAGATAGTTCATTTTGTCCCTGCTGCAGTGAGGCGACTGTTGTAACTCCGGGGCAGGGCTGTAGCTCAGCCCCTGTGAAGAGTAGATCCCAAAAGATCCCAAAACTCCTCCAGGTCTCCTCCTCCGTCCTCCTTCCTTCCTCCCCTCCTATGTCCTTCTTTCCTCCCTCCTTTTTCTACTCTGTCTCTCCTTCTTTCTTGTTTTCAGTAGTCAAGCAGATCCCATCAGATTCTGCTGCTCCGTGATCTCACACAGCAAGAATGAGATCGCTCCTTGGCCCATTTACTTCTACCCCTACCTCTTTCTCCCTTGATCTCCCTCTCTCTTGCTTGCCTGAGGAAAAGAGGGAGGAGTGTGTAACCCGACACGTCACTTCCTGTTGGATCCTGATATTCCCTCTATCCAGTCTGGCCATTGGCCTAAGGAGCTCTTCTCATGCAAATAAGCTTTGCCCTCCCACTGTCCTATACTCCCTCCTCTCTCTCTCTCCCCCTGGCTGTGAGAGACGGTCAAGGCTTTGGAATGCAGCTGAGACACACTCATACAGTGTACTGCACATGAGCGTAAGGCAACATTACCTCATCTAATTGTCTTTACCCTTTGTGTTCCTTTGTCACGCTACCTTAAAGAGCTGCTACATAACCTAAAGCTACTTCAGCATCCATACAATATTTTCCGCACAATAAATCATTGTGTCCCATGACAACAAATCGTCCCATAGTTTCCTATACTGTAATTTCCTGGGAAAAAATAATTATACTTTAACCTGTGCTGGAATCCATCACTACACACTTGAAAGAAGTGCAATAAAGTTTTGTGAAAATGTGTACAAAATGATGCACAAGACATGTAGAATATGGCATATTAGGTTTGAATATTCCTATGTATATGTGATGCTTTATTTAAAAACAAATAACTAAAGAATAGTAAGGAGAAATTTAAGTGGAAAATCAAGCACTTTAGAGGTGAAAATCTGAATGTTTATGTAATTCTCAAAATTCTGAGCTGAATTACATGATGCTAACCTTCCTTGAAAATGCCAACTGCCTTTTTGGACAATTTCCAACCAGACAAGAATACACTCAGTCAACTCCAATATGAATAGGCACTTACAAATGGAGAATCGATGTAAAGCTTTATTTTAGCATTAAAACTGCGTTTAGTACCACTGCCTGCAAATGTAATTTTACTGGTCTTACAGTATGTGAGACCTTCTCTCAGGCAGGCCAGAAACCAGCCACAGTGTGGTCATATCAGTCTAACTTCAGCAGAAAAGCTGCAAACATCCCTTTCAGATATGCACCCTTTTGGGTTAATCTGAATCTGATCGTGTCTGAGTAAGTGCCCGAGTAACTGTTACGTAAAAGTCACAACAGCAATCTTACTAGGTCGGACGTGTAACATTTCTGTATCACTTTCAACACGGCACAAGTTTCAACTGAATGCCGCCAAATTAATGTAAGGCTGCAGCGGGTGAAACAATCTGAGAGAGAGAGAAAGAGAGAGAGAGAGAGAGAGAGAGAGAGAGAGAGAGAGAGAAAGAAAAATGCATAGCACTGCCTTCTAACGTCACTGTAATAAATTATTATTTTATTTTATTGAAATTTAACCTTAAGTGTAGTTTTCTGCTCATATTGTCCTATGCTTGTTTTTATTGTTCAGTTTTTCTCCCCGTTTTTATGTATTGCACTATGGCCCCGGGAGCACTATATTTTGTTCTTGCTTTTTGCATAACCTGTAAGGAGAGGAATGACAATAAACTAAACTAAACTAACTAAATATCTCCATGCCGGGTTGGATGGGGCCCAGTTGGCCAGCAAGATGGAAAGAGATGATCCGCTGTGGCAATCCCTATGGGGAGCAGTCGAAAGAAGAAGAAATAAATACAGCAAACAAATGGTTTTGTATCTTTATTGATAAAAATAATTAACATTTTCTCCACATGGCCTCTGTGTTATGAAATGAGCCATGGAAAGACTCAGAGAAACTCCCTGAAACACCTTGTTTTCACAGGACCTCCAGAGGTCACTAATGGAAGGTTGAATGACTCTCTCGATTTACAACAGGCCTGCTTGAAGTCAAACTAATCCGATGTCCTGTTGAGATAGAATTCACACTATGATGCAAGACTCATAAAGGAATGTGGAGCTGCAGTTGAAAGTGAAGCTAAGCCTGTTTATTAGTTTATGACCCTCACTGACTTGGTAAACTGAAACTCAACCCCTCAACAGACCACGCTCTGGACCTCATCAAGTGAACACCAGGGCTTGTAAACTGTAAGACTAAAGGAATAAAGAAAGTGTGGAACTTGATGTTGTCAGGCTGATGCGACAAAGAGCAATAAACCCTGTCAACAAGAACTGTTCTTTATGTAAAGAAATTAACATTATGTCGCACTTAGTATGGATCACCATTTTCTGTATTAACAAAACTATTCTTTCAGGACATCCATAATAATTTGGGACAGCATGTGTGATAATTTGGGATACAGTTTAAAATTTTAAAATTAATTTGTAAGTTAGATTCTGTTTGATCTGATTTAATATGAACGCAAGTTCATTGTTTGTATTGGTACCACACCACTGGGCCTTTACTTGTAGTTTCGGTCACCGCATGTGAGGCCAATAACTGTGTTTTATCTGACAAGTCCAGTAACACGGCTACCATGTACAAGTTCGCTGCCGGGTTCCTGTGTGATAAAGGGGCAATGACTGTGTCTTGCTGCGGCATTTAGGAACTTATGTACCTTGTTTTGTGTGCCTTTTTCTCTCTCTCTCCTTTTATTAACCCACACACACGCCTACACGCCTTATGCCCATCCACACACATATACATCCAAAACAACCCAGATAGCGTGGTAACTCAGTTACGCTCCACGCCATCTTAAGGACGAGTAAAGTACGTCCTCCATTTTGGTTACTCCATTACTCCCTTTGTTTAAGTTCCGGTGGCCTGCCCGCCATTTTGGATCATCGTGTGAATGATCAAAGATAATCATAAATAATACTTTAATTAATAAAGTCCTCGGGGGCACCACTCTTCTTAAAGAAGAGAAATGATAGCCAATCAATTGATTGAGTCTCATATAATACAGTGCATCCAAAAAGTATTCACAGCGCTTCACTTTTTCCACATTTTTCACAAAACAGATTCAATTCATTATTTTCCTTAAAATTCTACAAACTAACCCCATAATGACAATGTGAAAATCACATGTACATAAGTATTCACAGCCTTTGCTCAATACTTTGTCGAAGCACCTTTGGCACCAATTACAGCCACAAATCTTTTTAAGTATGATGCTACAAGCTTGGCACACCTATTTTTGGGCAGTTTCTCCCATTCTTTTTTGCAGGACCTCTCAAGTTCCATCAATTTGGACGGGGAGCGTCGGTGCACAGCCATTTTCAGATCTCTCCATAGATGTTCAATCGGGTTCAAGTCTGGGCTCTGGCTGGGCCACTCAAGGACATTCACAGAGTTGTCCCGTAGTCACTCCTTTGTTATCTTGGCTGTGTGTTTAGGGTCGTTGTCCTGTTGGAAGATGAACCTTTGCCCCAGTCTGAGGTCCAGAGCGCTCTGGAGCAGATTTACATCAAAGATGTCTCTGTACATTGCTGCATTCATCTTTCCCTCAATCCTGACTAGTCTCCCAGTTCCTGCCGCCGAAAAACATCCCCACAGCATGATGCTGCCACCACCATGCTTCACTGTAGGGATGGTATTGGCCAGGTGATGAGCGGTGCCTGGTTTCCTCCAGACATGAAGCTTGCCATTCAGGCCAAAGAGTTCAATCTTTGTTTCAGCAGACCAGAGATTTAGTTTCTCATGGTCTGAGAGTCCTTCAGGTACCTTTTGGCAAACTCCAGGCGGGCTGTCATGTGCCCTTTACTGAGGAGTGGCTTCCATCTGGCCACTCCACCATACAGGCCTGATTGGTGGAGTGCTGTAGAGATGGTTGTTCTTCCGGAAGGCTCTCCTCTCTCCACAGACAAACGCTGGAGCTCTGTCAGAGTGACCATTGGGTTCTTGGTCACCTCCCTGACTAAGGCCCTTCTCCTCTGATCGCTCAGTTTGGCCGGGCGGCCAGCTCTAGGAAGAGTCCTGGTGGTTCCAAACTTCTTCCATTTACGGATGATGGAGGCCACTGTGCTCATTGGGACCTTCAATGCTGCAGGCATTTTTCTGTACCCTTCCCCAGATCTGTGCCTCGATACAATCCTGTCTCGGAGGTCTACAGACGATTCCATCGACTTGATGGCTTGGTTTGTTCTCTGACATGCACTGTTAACTGTGGGACCTTATATAGACCGGTGTGTGCCTTTCCAAATCATGTCCAATCGACTCAATTTGTCAAGTTGTAGAAACATCTCAAGGATGATCAGTGGAAACAGGATGCACCTGAGCTCAATTTTGAGTGTCATGGCAAAGGCTGTGAATACTTCTTTCACGTTGTCATTATGTCATTATTAGTGAAGCTCTGTGAATACTTTCTGGATACGCTGTATACTAAACTATCAATTTGGAACTCTGATTAATATTAAATAACTATAACCAAAATTACCACTAATAGCTAGTAGGTTGAAGGATTTGGAGTTCAACATAGAAGAGGTTGGCAAATTATTCCTTCTTGTGCAACATTAAAGAGGCTAGCATAATTATACACAAGCATTTATTAAAAGATTAACAAAGCAAAAACAAACAATATGAATAACTCTAAATGCATTAAACTACAGAACAAAAGGGTATGTGTGTGCATGTGTGTATTCAGGTGTGTGTGTGTGTGTGATCCAAAATGGATAAAAGAAAGTTAATTCAAAATGCCGGCAGGGCCATGTATGTTAAAGAGTCTGGCTCTGTTAAAGGGCCAAATTGAAGTGTACGTGTGAACTGTGTAGGATAAATGGTGCAATGTTAAAAGAGAGTTAGTTAGCATGCAAAGACTCTGTCTGTGTAAAGAAAAACATTAACTAACATCAACTTAAAATGTGGCTACCAAATCACAGGAGAAAGCACATCACAACAATAAAACTCAGAGAAAATAAATCAATACATGTACATTCACATAAGTAACACATTCCTGAGTAGCTGTGTACTCTGCTATGCTATGTTAATGTTAAACGAAGAAGTTGCTTTGAAGGGTGCTGAGATTATCTGGCGGTCCCGTTGGATTAGCAGGGATGTTGGATCAGAGTGAAGGAAAGTCCTTCCTGTGCAGTCCTGTGCAGATGGAGGACCCAGTCGCTCCATCTGTTGTTCTTCTCAAAGTCAGTTCTTAAAGTTAGCTGGCAGACTGTGGCAGCTGTCGGCGCTAACTATTGTTGCAGGAATCTTACATAGGCCCTTGCGTTGCTGCTGTATTAGAGATTCAGTTCTGCTTTGTGTCTGCTGTCAGCAGGCAACAGGGAGAGGGAGACAGCAGCCACTGTCTGCTGCTGTAGAAGAGTTCTGTTAGCGTGAGCTAACCAGAAATCTTAAGGCAAAGGCAGGCCCTCGTGTTGCAGCAAGAAAAAAGAGAGAACAGTGGCCGCTGACCCCTTTTATTGACCTGGTGACATCACAGGTCACTGGTCAGACTGACTAATGGTAGCTGGAATGCTGAGTTCAATGGCTCTCAGGATTGTGGAATCCTGAGTTCAATATCTCTCCTTTGTGTACAATACAAAAGAGCATGCGGTCGCCTAATAACAGTTAAGTTCAAGCCCCATAAAAGAATGAAATGGTGGAGTGCCAGTGGTCCCAACAATGCACAAATACATTCACACACCTGCATCACATGCTTGCTGATTGTTGTATGCTTTTATTGTGCTTAGAGTAGAAAAAAATGGTTTATTGGCTGAAGTTTACTGATTCTTTATCGGTGCTAAACCTTTAAAGAGCAGTTGCCTGTGGTTATTTGTGTTGCTGGTTGTGACAGTCAGTGTTACGATTCACCCTTTACTGTCCATCTTATTAATGTAAAATAGTATTTTAAATATTGGCATTTCTAAGTGGACACACACTTTTGAGACTGTTCTCCCATTTTTGGTTATTGGTCCCTGGTCCCAGGGTGTTTCCCCGTAATTATTAATCCTTATTAATAATTTTAGTAATATTAATAATTGTATTAATATTAAAATATATTTGATAGTGCTAATAACCAAATCTGCCCTACCAAATTCCCAACACCCCCAACCCCTCACTCACACACACACACATACGCACAAGGCAGGTCATGACCCTACTTTCTGATGGGTCATCCAGAGGACAGTGGAAGACTTTTGCAACAGGAAGCAGAGGTCTGCTTCTGTATCTGGGCCTTGTTTATTTTCTTGTTTGTCTTGGGGAAATTTCTGACTTTATGGCCCATCCACTAGCCCCGGACAGGTCGGCAGTCAATTACAGGGCTGACACATAGAGACAAACAACCATTCATTCTCACAGTCACACCAATTTAGAGTCACCAATAAACCTAATATGCATGTTTTTGGACTGTGGGAGGAAGCCAGACTACCCGGAGAAAACCCATGCAGAGGAGAATATACAAACTCCACACAGAAAGGCCCCAGCTGGCCTGGGGGTTCACAATCCATACTGAGACAACATTTTTCCAGTCCTTCATCGCCATCTCCAAAAAACTGAAAAGACCACAGGACTTAATGGCTATAGACACATTGCCCTGATCTCTGTGGTATTGAAGTCTTTTGAGCACCTTGTGCTGTCCAACCTTAAATCAATCACAGACCCACTCCTGGACCCCCTGCAGTTCACCTACAGAATCAACAGGTCTGTAGACAATACAGTAAACATGGCCCTCCACTTCATCCTTCAGCACCTGCACTCCTCAGGAACCAATGCCAGGATCCTGTTTGTGGACTTCAGCTCTGCCTTCAATACTATCATCCCGGCTCTGCTTCAGGACAAGCTCTACCAGCTGAGCGTACCCGACTCCACCTGCAGATGGATCACATACTTCCTGTCTGACAGGAGGCAGCACGTGAGGCTGGGGAAACATGTCTCTGACTCCTGGATCATCAGCACCGGATCTCCCCAAGGCTGTGTTCTTTCCCTTCAACTCTTCTCCCTGTATACCAACAGCTGCACCTCCAGCCATCAGTCCGTCAAGCTCCTGAAGTTTGCGGATGACACCACCTTCACTGGGCTCGTCTTTGGTGGGGATGAGTCCGCCTACAGGAGGGAGATTGATCATCTGGTGACCTGGGGCAGGCAGAACAACTTGGAGCTCAACACTCTAAAGACAGTGGAGATGGTAGTGGATTACAGAAAGAACCCAGCCCCATCCACCCCCATCACCCTGTGTGACTCCCCTGGTGACACTGTGGAGTCCTTCCGCTTCCTGGGCACCATCATCACCCAGGACCTCAAGTGGGAGCTGAAAAAAAGCTCTCTCAACAAAAAAATGCAGCAGAGAATGGATGTCTTTCCTGCAGCAGCTGAAGAAATTCAACCTTCCACAGACAATGATTGTGCACTTCTACACCGCCATCATTGAGTCCATCCTCACCTCCTCCATCACCATCTGCAGCGTATCATTCACTCTGCCGAGAAGGTGATTGGCTGCAATCTGCCATCCCTCCAGGTCCTTTACACCTCCAGGACCCTGAGGCAAGCAAGAAAGATTGTGGCTGACCCCTCTCACCCCTGACACAAACTGTTTCAAACACTCCCCTGTTGCGGTCCATCAGGACTAAAACCTCACACCACAAGAACAGTTTCTTCAGTTGTACAAATGCAATGTTTAAAAATATTTTAAAGGATAACTTTGGTGTTATTGTATATTTTTGTTATTGTCACAAATTCCATGAAAAGTCCAAAACCAACAACGGGTTAGTCAGTCTCAAAATTTTCTTACTTCTCTACTCTGTCTGTGGCTCCAAGCCCAATGGTTCCTACTGAAGATATATACCTTTAAAAACAGCTCACAAATATATAGTTTCAGGATGGTGTATGTGGGATTGAGTCAACATAATCTGCAGTGGTAATGTATTTATTTGTTTTATTTTATTTGTGAGGGACTATGTACAATATCAAACATAAATGTTATTATTTGATGTATTGTACTAGAGGTAGCTTAAAAGCTCATTTTCATCTGCAGTCTGTCAGCAGGTCACATCCATACGTCCATACTCTTTATAATTAATTACAGAGACCCAACAAATCCACTAACCACTAAAGAAAGTAGTCAGACAAGACACATAATACAAAGTTATACAGTACATCACACACACACACACACACACCATGTCAGTAGCAAGTGTATGTTAATAACAAATTAAAAGCAAGGATTTTTGTATACAAAGCAAAACCAATAAAATACACAGTCAGTGGTTACAAAGTTGAGTAAAAGTTTTAGCAGATTTTGGCTTTAAAGCTACTGATAGAAATTAAACTCTATATGCCATCTGGTTGGTTAATCTCTTATGGAAGATATTCTTGAGCATTTTATAGCATTCTACGAACAAAAGTAAACAAACTCACACTATGGGGAAGGGGCCAAGGAATTTAAAGTACCCCTCCATTAAAAAATTAGATTGTGTGTTTCTTATGTTTAAGTCCCCCAAAATATCAGACCTTGACTTTAATGACTTGTATATGTGCAAAGTTTGTCGCTAGACAGGTGTTTTCATATTTCTCTACTGAAGGGGGTGATGTTTCTACCCTTCCCTAAAATCTGAGATTCAAACATACTCCGGGCAAGCTAGATTTGGGACATCACGCATTCGAAAGCCAATCCCAATGCTAATGGCAAAGAAACCTGAAACCTCCAGCGCAGAGCGGACTTGTCAGTACAGAGATGGCCACCCACCATTGAGTCTGGTTCTGTCCAAGGTTTCTGCCTCTTAAAGGAAGTTTTTTCTTCCCACTGTCGCCAAATGCTTGCTCATGGTGGGATTTGTTGGGGCTCTGTAAAGAATATTATAAAGAGTACGGTCTAGACCTGCTCTATAGGAAAAGTACAGTGAGATAACTTCTGTTATGAATTGGCGCTATATAAAAAGAAAGAAGAAGGGAGCAAGTTTGCAAGTTAGTCTGGTGAAAGTTTTGACAGCAAATATATTAGTGTGCGCAATTTTTGCATGTAAACTGGAACTTGAGGCTTCCTTCCATTATCTACTAACATTATGTAATAACAATGTTGTTCACAACCACTATCCACCTTATATATGCTTCCTTTAGGCAATATTATTAGGAAACACTCCATAAACTTTCATTGTTATGCAGATGATACCCAGTTATATCTATGGATCAGGCCAGATGAAACTAACCAGTTAGCTAAACTTCAAGCATGCCTTAAGGACATAAAAACCTGGATGACCTGCAATTTTGACAAAACTCTGACAAAACACAAGTTATTGTAACCCAACCACCTCCGAGAAACATTATCTAAAGATATAGTTACTCTAGATGGCATTACTGTGGCCTCCAGCACCACCATATGGAACCTCGGAGTTATCTTTGATCAGGATTTATCCTTGAACCGCCACATGAAACAAACTTCAAGGACTGCCTTCTTTCCCCTACGTAACATTGCAAAAATCAGACACATCCTGTCACAAAATGATGCCAAAAAACTAGTCCATGCATTTGTTACTTCTAGGTTGGACTATTGCAATTCCTTATTATCAGGCTGATCTATTTCTCCAATATTAGCTTCTCTGCACTGGCTCCCTGTAAAATCCAGAATAGAATTTAAAATACTTCTCATCTACAAAGCTCTTAATAGTCAGGCACCATTGTATCTTAAAGAGCTCATAATACCTTATTACCCGACTAGAACACTGCGCTCCCAGAATGCAGGGTTACTTGTGGTTTCTAGAGTCTCCAAAAGTAGAATGGAAGTCAGAGCCTTCAGCTATCATTCTCCTCTCCTGTGGAATCAGGTCCCAGTTTGAGATCGGGAGGCAGACACCATCTCCACATTTAAGAGTAGCCTTAAGACTTTCCCCCTTTGATAAAGCTTATAGTTAGGGCTCACCTGCTGCCCCTGTGTTCCTGCTCGACAACTACTACTACAGTTGCTGTTATTGGCCTTGTTACTATTGTTGTCATTATTATTCCTATGACTATCATTCCTATTATTATTACTTTATTAATATTATTACCACTACCATTACATTATTATTATTTTAAAATTCTAGGTGGAATTTGCATTGTGCTTCCCTCTCCCCCACCCCCCTTCTCTCTCTCTGCCTCTAGATGAAAAATTCCATTTTGAGAGTTTAGAAATAAGAGCATCATAATTAACTGTATCAAATGTTTTACATAAATCTAAAAGTACAGCACCAACTACTCCTGCTTTATCAAGCTTGAATTTGATTTGCTTATCATTCATTATATGGAGATAAAAACAAGATTTAGCTAATCTGAATTCTTGAATAACCTTGTTCCTCAAGCCGTTATAAATCAACATATCATATAATAACATATCAGTGTCTCTTCTTTAATAGCTTTCCTTAATACTGAATCCTGATAAATTATTCACCGGGGTAGATTACTTTTATTCTTGGATTTTTTCTGGACCCTCACAGTAAGCCATTAGAGTTAATTCTACAAGTAAATGTGGTACAGCCATACTCCAGATCATCAGAAGAGAGTACGTCATTCCATTTCAAACCAATTGTTTCATTGTCAAATGCAGCTTGCTTACCCTTAGATATGCAATAAAAAACATTTGTCTTAGTTGCTGCAGTATTTTTAAATCTGTTTTTAGTCCGTTTCCTTGTGTCACAGACTAATCACCCACACCTGCTCCCAATTACACTCCTGCTCCCCATTAGTCCCAATCACAGGCAGTATAAAAGACCTACACTCACCTCAGTATGGGTCCGACCTCGTTCAAGTTTAGGACTCTCCATGCCACTCGGCATAACACTTGGTTTCTCCTGTCTCCAGCGTTTCTCCCTACCTGCCTCCAGTGATATCCCTGCTCGCCTCCAGCTGCTCGCCTCCTCCTTCGCCGCCACCTCCAGTCCCAGCGCCGCGGCTGCAGCAGCCTCCTCCAGTCCCTGCTGGATCGCAGCAGCCTCCTGCCATCCGCCCAGGGTCTCCAGCTCCTCACCTATCCAGCCCCCGGGCCATCCACCCAGGGTCCCCAGCTCCGTGCCAGGCCAGCCCCCAGGCTGTCTGCCCGAGGTCCCCAGTTCCTCGCCTGTCCAGCCCCCAGGCCGTCCACCAGAGGTCTCCAGCTCCTCACCTGTCCAGTCCCCGGGTCGTCCGCCTGGGGTCCTCAGCTCCACCCTGGTTCGGCTTCATGGTCACCAGTCCGAGACTCCCTCCTCCACACTGCTCCAAGCTCCTGGTAGTCAGCCCGAGACTCCCCGATCCACACCGATCCAAGCTCTTGGTCGTCCATCTGAGGCCTCCCAGCTCCACACCTGCCCAGGCTCTGGCCGGTCGCCCGGATCAGCCCGCTCCCCATGTTGAAGGACGGCCACTACGTCGGTGGGGTTTTTTCAGCCCTTGGGAGCTGGCCGTGGGGCGGGGGGGGGTAATGTCACAAATACGCCAGGCTCCACCATCCACTAATCACCCACACCTGTATAAAAGCCAGTATAAAACCTCACCTCACCTAGGACTCTCCATGCCACTCGGCATAACACGTTTCTCCTGTCGCCAGCGTTTCTCCCTACCTGCCTCCAGTGATCTCCCTGCTTGCCTCCAGTGATCTCCCTCCTACAGACTTCCCTCTTTCCACACCCAATATATCTGGCTGTCATTCAATAAAGAACATTCTTGTCCGTCTCGGTGTCGCTTGCCTGTCTGTATTGTAAAACCTTGCAACCAGAGTTAAATTATTACTGGATAAGCCAGTAATCAAACTGTAACTTACTGGTTTATTAGTAAAAAATTAAATTCATTTATATAGCGCCAATTCATAACAGAAGTCTCATTGCACTTTTCCTATAGAGCAGGTCTAGACTGTACTCTTTATAATATTCCTTACAGAGACCCAACAAATCCCACCATGAGCAAGCACTTGGTGACAGTGGCAAGAAAAAACTTTCTTTTAAAACAGGCAGAAACCTTGGACAGAACCAGACTCAATGGTGGGCCGCTGCCATGTTAGGTTTTTTGAGAGAGAGAGAGAGAGAGAGAGAGAGAGAGAGGTCATCTGGTCCAATTGTAAACTTCATAGTTTTGCAATCCTTGTTGGGCCTTTTAATAGCTAATCTTGGTGATATTTATCTGAGAGTTTTGCAATCCTTGTTGGGCCTTTTATTAACTTATCTAGGTGATATTTATCTGTAATTATTTGTATTTTTTTCTATTTAACGTATCCTCTCAATTCAAGTTGAAATCCTCCAGAAGAATTAATTCTTTGTTGTGATTGCACCCTTTAAGGATTTCCATTTGTTGATCATAAAATGTGTCATTTGATTAAGGGGATCTGTACACACTGATGATAACCGCTTTGAACACATGTTCACATTTAATGCCATTTTTACATATCAGCAACCCCTCTCCCCTTCCCAAAGTTCTATCCTGTCTAAGTCATTGATATCCAGGCACCATAAATACATTAGCGGGAGTTGTTGTAACCGCATTTCAGATATACAGAGAAAGTCCAGGTTTGACTCAGACAATAAATGAATCAACTGTTTGCTCTTTAAAGCAATACTTCTGATGTTCAAGTGTCCACCAAAAAGTCAAAATCTGTCTGTTTACATATCACCAACATGTCTATGGTGCAGATTAGCATAGCAGGTTGAGGTGGAAACTTTTGGCACGAGTATTTACTGGACATTTACCAGCGCATGGCCAGTTTTTACATCTGCCACACCTACCAATGTGTCTCCATGCTGCCGCCATCTTTTCAGATGACTAGTCAAATGAAGGAACATGTCAACCACTGCAGCAGTGTGGCTCATTGGTGTGTTTTTAATAGTTTTTGGACAACAGTGGATCTCTGTGGCACAGAGGAATAAGATGTATCAGGCTTTGGATACACACACAATACTTGTTAATAGGATACATTCCTTGTTGGTTTGGGTCTGAACATGGGATTTGATGACAAGAACAAAACTGAATATTGCCAGCCTTATTCTAAAAAGATATTGTAGATATTGAGTGAAACAATTGGGTCTTTTAACATTACACACTATGATTTTATCTCCCAGCTGTCAACAGTGACTGGCCTAGTCTAGAACTGATTCGGTCCAACTTAGCCTGATAAGTTGTGACACCCAAATCATAATCAGCCCGACAAAGGTGATTTGTGTCTACTGCTTTAGTGTAGATGGAGACCAGTGTGACATGCAAAAAAGTGGCCCCAAAGAAGAGGAAGGGAAATTTCTGTCCTTCTGGATTTTCTGAGCTTATCGCAGTCTCTGTCACCTTCCTATAACTTCACTATTTACTGTATTTCTGCTTAGTTTGAATTTAATTTTGAATTTAGAAGATGAATAATAGAGGTTTGTGAGAAGTTTCTGAAATAAAGCCTGATTTTATTTAATAGTGGTTTTGCCTGTATCAAATGTAGGATGTCCAAATATGGCCACGTACCCTCTGGTGCGCCCTGCCTCTCCTCTAATATCGGAACAGTAGTTACATTGTGTCTGATGCTGACCAGCACTGGTGCCAACTATCCAGCAGAACATTCCACACACCTACACACACACTTCACCCTCTCTGACCGCCATACTCGACAACAACAGCCTCTGTCACACTGACCGACAAATGGCAAGTGCATGCCACTCACAGAGAAAGCAGTCATTGAGGATTAAGCAATGTAGGTCAATGTGAATCTGAATATGGTAATGGTCTCTGCCGAGGAAGTGGCTTCATGCTCAGTTTCTGTGTCTTCACTCTCATTTTAAGTTAAAGAGTAATTTTGGTATTTTTAAATCTGGGCCCTATTTTCACATATTTTGGGGTCGAAATTACTAGTAGGAAAAAAAGTTCTGGAATCCGTGCAGTAGATGGCTTCAGCCGAAAGCTACAAACAGGCTGCAATGGCTACAATGTATTCGTTTAGGGCAATTGCGCCCGTCAAAATTACGTCCACAAAAAAAAGCTTCTTTTTGCCACTGACAGGCTCAGCTTGTTGTCTGTCAACATCATGGGAAGGATCCCTACGAGTAACACCCGGTAACGCCCCTTGATTTTAACCAGAAAATAAAATAAAGTCTTGCTGTGAAATCTTGAGAGGTGAGTTGTTGCAGAAAAGTGCCAGTGGAGTCAGAGTTCAATTCAATTTATTTATATAAAAAAAAAAACTTTGTCCTTCACCCTCCGCGGGTGGTCTCATCCTTTGAGCTTGGGTCCTCTACCAGAGGCCTGGGAGCTTGAGGGTTCTGCGCAGTATCTTTGCTGTTCCTAGTACTGCACTCTTCTGGACCGAGATGTCTGGTGTTCTTCCAGGGATCTGCTGTAGCCACTCCTCCAGTTTGGGGGTCACTGCCCCGAGTGCTCCAATGACCACGGACACCACTGTCGCCTTCACCTTCCAGGCCTTCTCCAGCTCTTCTCTGAGCCCTTGGTATTTCTCTAGTTTCTCATGTTCCTTTTTCCTGATGTTGCCATCACTTGGTATTGCCACGTCAACCACAACGGCTTTCCTCTGCTGTTTGTCCACCACCACGATGTCTGGTTGGTTCGCCATTACCATTCTGTCAGTCTGAATCTGGAAGTCCCACAGGATCTTGGCTCGGTCATTCTCTACCACCTTTGGAGGTGTTTCCCACTTTGACCTCGTGGTTTCCAGTCCATACTCAGTGCAGATGTTCCTGTACACTATGCCAGCCACTTGGTTATGGCGTTCCATTTATGCTTTTCCTGCCAGCATCTTACACCCTGCAGTTATGTGCTGGACTGTCTCAGGGTGTCTCAACTGCTCCTGTGCAGCCATGATGAGTGCCTCTGTGCTGTCCTTCAGTCCGGCCCGCTCTAGCCATTTGTAGGATTTCTTGATATCAGCCACTTCAGTTATGTTCCGGTGGCCCGGCCAAACAAGGTCTGCGTCAGGTGTTGGGGAACCAGAGCATCGAGATGACAAATGGGCTACTGGAACAAGACGGAGATGGGCGATATATATATATATATATATATATATATATATATATCAGGTTTTAGAGCTGTTTCTAGTGTTCCTGTGTTTGAAGATAAATCGGTACCGGTTGAGGGCAGAAGGTGATGAATTTTGTCTCTAATAATTAGAACTTTATCATTAAAGAAGCTCATGAAGTCGTTACTACTGAGGGCTGTAGGAATACATGGCTCAATAGAGCTGTAACTCTCTGTCAGCCTGGCTACAGTGCTGAAAAGAAGTTGGAGAGAGGAGTTTGGTGTGTTGGAGTAACATTACAGAAAGCTTTGCTTAGTGTATTTGTTTTATCCAAAAGATTAAAAAAAGAACAATTGTTCATGTTTGCGCATTTCCTAATCCTAAACAACATGCCGTGCCACACTTTGCGCAGCTTTCATAGACTACCTTTGTCAAATATGCAAACGCTGACGTTGTGGCTAGTTGTGCTACAAATGAATGCTAACACTCCTGTCCAAACGCGTTGAAGACCATCAGGTCTGCAGTGAGCATTTTGACTGGGATGACTACTGCCAGCCAACGATGATATTAAGTACTATACCTAAGCACTTTTTCCTAAAGAAAAATACTGTTCCAAGACTAGAGACACCTGATTCAGACAGAATGGAGGTAATGTTATTACCTAAAGTTATTTTCTTTACCAGGTGTTACTCGTAAGGATCCTTTCCATGATGTTGGCAGACACCTAATATAACAATCTGAGCCTGTCAGTGGCAAAAAGATGAACTTTTTGTGGACGTAATTGCCCCAAACAAATACACTGTAGCCATTGCATTCGGTTCACAGCTTCCGGCTGAAGCCATCTACTGCACAGATTCCAAAAGGTTTTGTACCTACTAGTCATTTCGACCCCAAAATATGAGAAAATTGAGGAAGGGCCCAGGTTTAAAAATACTGACGATGCCTTTTAATAATGTACATACTGGAGCTCTGTGTTTTTAGATAATTAGATAATAAGATAATTGCATAATCCTCGAAAACTCTTGTATTCCCTCTGGTGTCCGGTGAAGTAGAATTTGAATGTCTTCACAAGGTGCATCTTAAAAGAAGCAACCGATGTGCACTGGCACAGACCCTGAGGGAGAGCATTCCAGAGATTGGGGCCAGCTACTAAGGCCCTATCACCCATAGTGTGGAGCCTAGAGGTGGGAGTTGAGAGTAGATAGTTATCAGAGGAACATAGTGAGCGAGTAGGTGTGTAGGGATGGAGAAGATTGGATGAATTGGGGGGAGGACACACTTTGTGATTAGAGTAAGGTAAGACGATTCTGTGTATCTGAGAGGAGCATATTATACACAAAGACCAGATCATTGGTTGATGAGTTAGCATAATCATAAATGAGCTCAATCTCCAACATGTTCATAAGAGAAGGTATACTAATGCTCTTGAGGTTCCTGTATGTGATAGTGTGAGAGGCAAGAAGTCAATGTGAGCGGGCTGGGATTCTAGCATCGAAAAGGACAGCCTTATGATCTGATACTGTTAAATCCATGCCCTGTAGATTGGAGGGAGAAATACCAGAAGATCAGACAAGGACAGTATATGACCTTTAGTGTGTGTGGGTAAGTTAACATGCTAAGAAAATTCGAGTGAGTGGAGCAGGTTAATGAACTCAGCAGCAAATAAACATTGTTTAGAGTCCACATGAATGTTCAGGTCAACGACTAACAAAATGGAAGGATACATAGAACAGACAGATGTGCTAAGCTCAGAAAATTCACTAATGAAAACAGAGGATGTACTAGGAGGACGGTAAATACGTAAAAGTAACAGAGGCTGTGAACCAGTAAATTACAGAGCAAGACCTTAAAACGATGTAGCTTGTTGTACAGGCACAGTTATGACCTTATATGCTAAGCGATGAAGCACTGCGAGACTACCACCCCGCCCAGATGTACGGGGCTTGTCAATGTACACAAACCCAGGGGGGTAGCTTGGTTCAATGTTAAGTAGTCATTAGGTAGCTGCCAAGTTTAAGTCAGACACAAGAAATCAATGCTATGTTCAGAAATTACATAATTTATAAAAGGTACTTTGTTATTTAAAGATCTTATATTTAATAGGGCAAATTTCATCTTGATAGTGTCACTGTGATTAGATGACTTAGGTGCATTACAGTTTATAATAATCAGATTTCGTAGGTTTACCCCTGCTGTCCTTTTCCTGACCCACCTGGGTTTAAAAACTATTGACTGGATTTTCTGAGCTAATAAAACTGGGCAGGACTTTGAGGGTGTCATGTTGTAAAGGCCATGCAGGAGTGTAGGGCCAGTTCAATGTTAATGGATAACATACGTGATCCTGAGTGGTTTGGGTGGAGACAATCCAATTTAAAAAGTTCTGGTCGGTTAAGGAATAAAGTGAAGTTGTCAACGAAATCTCTGTTCCTACAATATCCGTTTAACCAAATTTGAAGTTGATGTAGATGGCTGAACTTCACATTACCGAAATGTGGGGGGGACAGTGGACCAGAGATGACACACTGCTTCCCAGTGTCCAGCAGACTGTCAACGAGGCACATAAACTCTTCTTTGAGAATCTCCGACTGTTGGTTTTTTACGTTGTTAGTACCGACATGGACAACGACTGCCGAGGCAGAGATGTGAGTTTGAGTTAACTGGAGAGCGGTGGGTGTAATGTCCTTTATGCATTCACCTGGATAGCAGAAAGTACGGCCACTGTATACTGCTACGTGCCAGATCATAGAGGTGCCAACCTCTGCCAAACTATCCTTTACTTGACTTTGCGTGAAAAGTAGAAATATTTGTCTGCTGTGTCTTTGTCTATCACTGTCGGAAATTGTCAAATCTTACACATAGTGGCTGTAAATCATTTGCCTGACTAAAATAAATTAATTTCTTTTTTTCTCCAGCCCTTCATTCCAGTGTAGATTAAAACCCCATCTTAAATAAAAGCAGAATTAGATAAATGACAGTGTGTGTGGATGAGCATTTACTCTCCTTTCCCATCTTCAGTCACTTCACTCTTCCTCCATTCTCTCGCCATTCACATGGCTAATAACTTAGCTTGGAGAATGTGTGTGCATGGGACTATCTGTTCATCATTTAGGCTGCTTATTATAACGGCAAGAGCACAAAATACAAATGGCTGCTGTTGGGTGAAAACCTTGTATGTCAAATTTTTGTGATGTTCATGCTTTTAGATAAGAGCTACTGATATCTCTGTGGGCTTATATAATCCTTTGGCTCATAGCTAAAATACACTTCCAACCAAGAAAATGAAACAAGGCTGTTCTTCTTGTAAAGAAGAGATTTTGGAGATACAAGGTTTTCACCCGACAAATGTGAAGTACTTCACCGCATCTCATTCACCACATGCAGGCAGAGCTATACATTTGTTTCACAGAAATGTGACATTTGGTGCTAATATCTTAGGCCAAACATTAGGGCAGCTATTTTTAATTCATCACAAGCAGCAGTGATGGGACAAAAGGATTATTGTATTGATACAAAATTACATAACACACACACACACACACACACACACACACACACACAAAGAAGCATAATAGGATTGATGTGTATCTCAAAATAAACATTTATTTCCCATGATTGTGTGTGTTGAGTTAGTGATTTTTAATACTGGAATTCTATTGTTGGGTTCCGTTTGGGAATCCAGCTAATGCAACCACGAGTGTGTGAAGTGTGTAATCATGGCTGGGAAGGCAGCTGCAGCTACAGTTTGTGATCAGCAGCTCATTAGAATTTTCTCTCAAATTTTCTCTTCACTGTCTACCAGGCGAAAGGTGAAAATCAATTTTAACAGATCTGCTCTTTTGAGAAAATCCAGTTATCTTCCAGTGAAAAACTGTAAAAATTGAAAATGATGAGTATTAGACATGCAATACCTACCATATCCTACTGTAATACATTACTGTGGGACAAAAGTCACACACACTAAGACCAAATTACATGAAGGGCTAAATGAGGATTTATCATTGTCATGCCTTTATGTGAAATACCTTCAAGTCAAAGTAATAAGTGTTTACCTCCTTCACAATGAACCTCATCACTAATGCAGGCAGTTGTTCTAAGTCACATAATAACTTGAACGGTGATCATCTGTCTGTAATCAAGCTGTGACAAGTGATCTAAGTTTATCTGGTAATGTAATAAGTGAGCATCCACTCACACTTCAGCTGTGTAACAGATGAAACCTGAAGCATCTTTTTGGTTTCTAGTCTATTTCCTAGTGGTGGGGGAAAATATATTTTGCAATAATATTAGTTAATAACATTATGTTGACGGAAATGGCAGAACTCAACTGCAGGAGCACAGTGCAGCATCCAGACTGTACAGTGTGCACACACTATGGCTATCTACAGTTCATCTTCAAAAACAGCAAGTTTTTGGGCGCATTTTGGATTTAATATCTTAATAACAGTAAGTGTGGTTAGCACTTCTGTAGCCAACTGAGCAATTAGCACTTTTATTTAAAAAGTCACTCCTAGTTTGAAGCGGCAGCTTCAGCAGCAGCCTCATCATATTAAGACTCAGGCATACAAAGATGAAGGAGTCTTTAGCAGGAGTCCTTTGTGGGAGGACAAGTGAGATGACGACTTAACATTCTAGGGCTAAGTATCTTTTCACTTTGTCTATTTACCTGCTTTTTCCTTATCTGACATGTGCATACTTTCCATTCCTATACACCACTCTTCTCATAGATACTATAGACCATTCATCTACTCACGGCATCATTGTAACCTCTTTAATCTTATCTACCCCACCCACTCCACACACAACACCTTGTCACAGGGGGTTGTGGAACTGCCAGTGAGCTTCCAGCAAGACTGAGTTCATCTCTGGCTATGCCTCTTTGAGATCTCTGGACTTCCCTGCTCTCACTGAGACTTGGATCACACCTGAGAACACCTCCACCCCTGCAGCTTTCTCCTCAACCTACTCCTTCACCCACAGACCCAGACTCACTGGCAGAGGGGGTGGCACTGGTTTGCTAATCTCCCCCAAATGGAGATTTTCTCTCTAACCGCTTCCACACTTCCCCCCTATCTTCTTTTGAATTTCATGCTGTGTGTGTTTTATCTGGTGAAATTAAACATGGTTGTGCTCTACTGCCCACCAGGTCCTCTCAGGGAATTCTTGGAGGAATTAGTCTTCCTCCTATGTAACATCCCTGAAGATGGCCCCCCGCTTGTACATCTTGGCGACTTCAACATCCAGACAGCAAAATAAGATAGTAACGGTAATAAGTCAGATGTTAACTTCTCTCTCTCTCTCACTCTCTCCCTCCCCCCACTCACAAAGCTGGTAACCAACTCGACCTTATATTCACTAGGAACTGCTCTACTACTGACCTCTCTGTAACTCCTCTTCATGTCTCTGACCACTTCTTCATCTCCTGCTTTCTCCCCCTCATTTGAACATTCGCTCCCTGTCTCCCTCCTCAGACACTCAGACACTCTCCTCTCTACTTTGTCCTCTTCTCTGGATTCTCTGTCCTCTCAATCTCTCGGCAGGCTCACCCAACCCCTCCAGCTCCGTGGTTATCCGACTCAGTGCGTGCTGACAGAACAACCCTATGGGTAGTTGAAAGAAAATGGTGGAAATCCAAGCACTCTGAGGACCTCCTTGCCTATCAATATCTTCTCTCCTCTTTCTCCACCTCTTTATCTGCAGTTAAAAGCTTTTTCTTTCAATCCAAAATTCAATCGTTCTTCTCCAACCCCAAAAAACTCTTTTCTTTCTCTACTGTCCTTGACTCCTTGATCTCCACCAGAACAACCTTCCTGACCCCAACCAGTCTGGTTTCAAGGCAGGCCACTCAACTGAGACTGCCCTCCTTGCCATCAGAGAGGAACTCAACACTGCTAGAGCAGCCTCCCTCTCCTCCGCCATCATCCTGTTGGACCTTTCAGCAGCGTTTGACACAGTGAACCACCAGATCTTCCTCTCCACCCTCCAAGAACTGGGAGTCTCAGGCTCTGCACTCTCCGTGTTCACATCCTACCTCAAGGACCCCACTTACAGGGTAACTGGGAGAGAATCTGTATCTGAGCATTGTAGCCTCACTACTGGGGTCACTCAGGGTTTGGTTCTGGGTCCTCTCCTCTTTTCTCTTTACACCACGTCACTTGGCTCTGTTATTCACTCCCATGGCTTTTCCTAACACAGCTATGCAGATGACACTCAATTAATTCTGTCTTTTCCCCGTCTGAAACCCAGATGGCAGCACGCTCTAGAGGCGGCACAGGTTCTGGTCCAGGATCTTGTCATCTTGTGCCTAGACTACTGCAATTTGCTCCTGGCTGGTCTTCCTGCATGTGCCATCCAACCTCTGCAGCTCCTTCAGAATGTTGCAGCCCGGCTGGTCTTCAACCTTCAACCTAAGTTCTCCCACACTACACCGCTCCTCTGCACCTTGCGCAGGCTACCAGTGGCTGCTCAAATCTGGTTCAAGACACTGGTACTTGCCTACTGTGCTGCAAATGGCTTAGGCCCATCCTACATCCTGGACATGGTCAAACCATACAGCCTGTCCACTACGCTCTGCTACTGCCAATCAGCTTGCTTCTACCTCACTACGAGCGGGGCCCAGCTACCGCTTAACGCAACTGGTTGCGGTCCTGGCTCGAGCTCCCCATTGACATCGGGACAGCGTGAAACTCTACAAATCTTCTGTCGCAGACTGAAAACTCATCTATTCAGACTGCACCTAAAAAAACACTCTCTCTATCTTTTATTGTTTCTAAATGTAGCACTTGAAGCAGTTCAGCATATTTGATGAAGTTGATGTACTTGCATGATTCTTGCAATTTTGGGGTTGTATCCACATGGTTGAAATGCACTTTGGATAACAGCATCAGATAAATGTAATGTAATTAGCTTTGCAGGATGAGGATGAAGCATTTTGTGAATAACATTGTACGCCATGACACAAGTGCTAATGTTAGTGAAGTGGAGCACTGAACTCCAGCCGTAATAAACTAGCTGGCTAACCAATTAACACTGCAGCACTTGACAAAACGTCCAGCCAACTCTCATCAGGTGTAGAAAATGATTTGGTTCACAGTCTGTTTCATTTCAAAAGACATGCGGCTGAACAGCATTGTGGATAACAATGAGATACCCTGGCTGGTTATTCTCCACTGGTGGAGACATGATGTTAGTAACAGCACTGTTTTGTTCCTTTACTCTAGAACACGTGGACCAACTTCTGTTTTTCAAAAGATATATAGCCAGTGGTGTTAGTCAGCAAATGACACTTTGATTTCATTATTCTCATACAGGCAGACGACTGTAACATGCTTCCAAATTAATGCAGGTAACTTTTTCTAATAAAAAATCTGCGTACACTCACACACTTTTCTCATCTTGAAAATTGGTTTTCTATTCATTGAATCTTGAATAGATTTTTTTCTGAATCACATTGTGACACTAAGACTCAAAATCAAATTGCATAGTAGAGCAGGTCATCCACAAATTGGAAGCTCGGCGGTTCCATCCTGGATTCCGCCAACTCACATGTGCAAGTGTCCTTGGTCAAGATACTAAACCCCAAATTGCTCCCGAGGGCTGTTCCTTCGATGTGAATGATTTACTTTTTTTGAACTGATGGCACCTGGCATCAGTGTATGAATGCGATATGTAGGTGAAGCGCTTTGTCAGAAAAGACTAGAAAGGTGCTATATAAGTACAGTCCATTTACCATTACATGCATTTTTCCTTTTCCTGTTCCTGTGACCTGTTAACATTTTACTGCTCACTGCTCCACCTGCAGGACACTAGCCCTGGGAATGTTCATAGACTGCTATTACTATGAGAAGTTACTTGAATATGAACATGCAGTATAGATACTGTATATTCGACAGTCATCTTTTCGGCCATTGTGTACAATTTCAAAATGACCACAATGGCTTTATCGTCTTTGTTACCTACTTCTCAACTGCTTTTTGTTTCTTTCCTAGATGACCTCTATCTTCTCTCTTTTTGTCATGGTTACAATAATAACCACGTGGTTAACTTTTCAATACAACTAACTCCTAATTTCACCCTCCTCTCAGCAACACTGACTTGACCAAAAACAGCACCAGCGAGTTCTGCTGGCTGCCCTCGAATTGCCAGATTTATTTATTTTTTTGATACAAGAGGCTTTTTAGTAAAAATTAGAGAATGTGTTCAGAGACTTCCTGCTGAAAGTGGGTGGTTGGAAAAGTTCTGAGTGAGGGTTCATCTACAAACGCACGCACACACACATACGCATGTACAGAGAGAAGGAGACAGAGAGAGTGCGAGAGTAAAGGGGGTTTTGCACAGTCTCTCTGTGAGTGTGATGTCAGAGCTTGGCTGAGGTCAAGGATCAGGCACAAAAAATTATGTGACCAGTTGATTAAATGATCCCATGGACAGAATGCTTGCAGCTCTCTCTCTCT
Organism: Siniperca chuatsi; assembly: GCF_020085105.1. Lineage (NCBI taxonomy): Eukaryota > Metazoa > Chordata > Actinopteri > Centrarchiformes > Sinipercidae > Siniperca > Siniperca chuatsi. The sequence goes on along the minus strand of NC_058045.1, from coordinate 1,503,068 downwards.
CTCTCTCTCTCTCTCTCTCTCACACACACACACACACACACACACACACACACACACACACACACACACACACACACACACACACACACACACACACAGCAGAAGTTAAAACATTTCTTCACAAACAGACAATAAGAAGACCCACAGCAGAACTGAAATAAAATAAAAGCAAATAGCTTAATTCAGAACATACAAGTGAAATCATAAAAGAAGCTTTATGTACAAAAGGCTTCTGCAGTCGTGTCTCTCATGCCTCCATCCTGGAAGTCAACAGTCTTTATCAACTGTAGTCTTTCAATATGGGACTGCACAGTTTGAATGCATCCTATTCAATGCACAGTAACAGCCATTCAGAGATGTCTGGGCCATTATCATAAAACTGTGGCATGAATGCCACCCTGTCAGTGCAACATAAAGAAGACAAAACACACTAGATACCTATTGTAGAGAGATACACACTAAATTCACAGTCTTTACAATGATGTTTCAGGCAGTTATTAGTCCAACTCCGATGGGATGCAGTTTGATTGATATAGCACTATTTATTTGTAATTCAGTCATGTAACTGGAGCTAAACATTTGAAGGTAGTGATTATCGCTTGTTATCCAACCTCAATACTTGTTTGGTACTGACATAAATTGTGTCTGTATCCAACTGTGTACCAAACAAAGTATCAAAACATTACCAAAAAGTATTGTTTTAACAAATTTTAAACTATAGCCATTCCTGGTAGTGATTATACTGAACTTGTGTCATATTCCACATTCTCAGACTGACACAGTGGAGAATCAGTCATGCCAGAGGCAACACTTTGTTCTACTGTGTCAGACAATCAGCTCTTTGACAGTGAAGTAAAGTGACAGCCACTGTAGGGAACATCACACACACAGCCTTTGGGATGTGTCAAGCATGGACCTATTCACCTTCCTGTCTCACACACCATCACCATTCTCTCTATGTTGTGAGCTGTCTCACTTCCGGCAGCCAGTACATTTGAATCAGCAGGGAGCACAAAAGTAAAGTACCGCTACTATTGGTACATATGTTGCTTCTCTACCACTTCAATTAGTTCTACAACTAGCTGTCTTATTTCTTCTAGAACCATCAGTACTGCTGCTTCTAAAGGCTGGAACATTCTTGTCCGCCTGCCTCTAAGTGAATGTGCATGGGTGGGGATCAGAGATGTTGTCATGGTAGTTTTCTTTTATACTTTCTTTTATATACTGATTTAGGGTATAACGTAACTCGGTCCAGTGTTCTGTTTTGAACCCACCTTCCCACAGGAAGTTGGATCAATCAGCTTGTTTGAAATGCAGAGGCACACAACACATTGTCAAGATTTGTAAGTGTCAGTGACCTATTGTTACCATAACACCCTTCTCGTTTACCTGCAACTTTGCAGAAGTGTAATTCCCATAATGCTTCTACCACTACAACTATTACTTCTATCACAATTAATGCAACTACTGCTAATTGTATATTTACAATCACACCACACATATAACACTGCTATATTTTATACATCTTGGGTGTTTGAGGTATGTTCTTGTACTGTATTTTGTATTTCATACTTTTTGCCCCAATAATGGGAGTGTTTATTAGTGCCGATGGCAGTTGGTTTACTGCAGAGAAAGATGTGCTTACTACTACTGACCAAGTCTGTCATGAGATTTGCTGTGTATATTCATCATCCCCAAAAGCTAAGTCGTAATATTTCGGTTATCTCCTTCCCTCTACTGCAACAATCAGGCCAAAATGTCCACCTGTAACATCAAAAACAACTAAATATTAAGTAAAACATGCTTTGTTTAATGAGCTTAAACCTGGTTTTATACTAAGGCGTCAATGTTTCTGAGTTTTGATCAGTATGATATCCTTAACTGCTGAAGCCTAAAATGTATAAAGTGAGGGACACCAGCTCAGTAAAAAGGTCTTACTTGCATATTAGTTCATATAGATATAGAATTTAACAGATACATGCAGCAACAATCCACACAATATGCACAGATTAACTTGTGTTCACCATCAGTCTCATTCACTGGTTATATCACTCTTCAACATCACTGCAAGATTGTGAGCTTGGAGTGCTAATCAGTGTGAAGTAACAGTGTGAACCAAATTTAATGACTAGTTGGGTTGGATTGCTTAATTATAACGAATGTTTGCTGTAACACTCTTACTGCTTACTATGTGGTGTAAAATACAGTGGTGTGAAAAAGTGTTTGCTCCCTTCCTGATTTCTTATTTTTTTGCATATTTGTCACACTTAAATGTTTCAGATCATCAATAAATATAAATATTAGTCAAAGATAACACAAGTAAACACAAAATGCATTTTTAAATGAAGGTTGTTATTATTAAGGGAAAACAAAATCCAAACCTACATGGCCCTGTGTGAAATAGTGATTGCCCCCTAAACCTAATAACTGGTTGGGCCACCCTTAGCAGCAACAACTGCAATCGAGCATTTGCGAAAACTTGCGATGAGTCTTTTACAGCGCTGTAGAGGAATTTTGGCCCACTCCTTTGCAGAATTGTTGTAATTCAGCCACACTGGAGGGTTTTCGAGCATGAACTGCCTTTTTAAGGTCATGCCACAGCATCTCAATAGGATTCAGGTCAGGACTTTGACTAGGCCACTCCAAAGTCTTCATTTTGTTCTTCTTCAGCCATTCAGAGGTGGACTTGCCTGATCATTGTCCTGCTGCAGAACCCAAGTTCGCTTCAGCTTGAGGTCACAAACAGATGGCCGGACATTCTCCTTCAGGAGTTTTTGGTAGACAGCAGAATTCAGGGTTCCATTTATCACAGCAAGACGTCCAGGTCCTGAAGCAGCAAAACAGCCCCAGACCATCACACTACCACCACCATATTTTACTGTTGGTATGATGTTCTTATTCTGAAATGCGGTGTTACATTTACGCCAGATGTAATAGGACACACACCAAAAAGTTCAACTTTTGTCTCTTTCTTATGGTGGAGTCATGAACACTGACCTTGACTGAGGCAAGTGAGGCCTGCAGTTCTTTGGATGTTGTTGTGGGGTCTCTGAATGGCTGAAGAAGAACAAAATGAAGACTTTGGAGTGGCCTAGTCAAAGTCCTGACCTGAATCCTATTGAGATGCTGTGGCATGACCTTAAAAAGGCAGTTCATGCTCGAAAACCCTCCAGTGTGGCTGAATTACAACAATTGTGAAAAAATGTGAGTACGTGGCTGCTCCAGTTCTAATTTCCTTGTGATATGAATGCATAACTTATTTTTTAAGGGAAAATCTCTTCAGATAGACTATTTTAATTAATATCAAGTGACACTGTATAAAAATGTGGCACACTACACTAGTCATTACACTTGTGTAAAACATAAATCCTGTTAGTCACTAAACTCAGCTGTAGTGTGCTCAAATATCACTCCTGTTTGTGAGTTTCTGCTCCCTCTCGACACATCAAATGACTTATTAGAGCAGACGTTTGGTATTACTACTCACATGCTGTAAAACCTACCTCTACCTGTGGTGCCCCCTGCAGGCAGTCAAACATTCTACAGAACACCTGGAGGACAGGAAGGGACCACAGAATATACAGCACATACATGAGCATAGAAAACATACAAGGAAAACTGTAGCAAAGATTCTCTTCTTAAAAGTCAAGTAAATTTTTAATGTTTATATGTTCTAAAATATATTCTTTCATGGTGATTTCTTTATAACTGTCTAGCAGCTTGAGGTGCATTTGACCAGGGCAGTGTTTAACAGACTGTGTTTAAGTGAGCCTTACCTTCAGATCATATATCATGTGAAATCTGGCCCTACCTCCCTCACACACACACACACACACACACAGACAGGGAGGTTACTATGGAAACCATTCCTGAAGGGCCAATGAATCAGTCTGGACTGATCTAGATTTGCTGATAACACATATACAAGACACACACACACACACACACACACACACACACACACACACACACACACACTTGCAGATGCACAGCACACACATCATCACACAAAACACAAGCTGAGCAGAAACACACACTTGCACCTGCATGTCCAGACAACACACACAGATGGTACAGTACGTACAACCAGAGAGGAGCTAACAAAGCATGCACACGCACACACACACACACACCACATTTACAAGAACACCACATTTAGGTATATGCTGTACTGGACATCTAACTCCAGCAAACGCACAGATCCATTTATATCATCATATTGCAGGGGAGGGGAAAAGCAAAAGGACAGATCAGTCCCTCAAAGTTCTCTAGAGGCTGTGCTGTCTTTTTATAGGCCATCAGAAGTAGAGTAGGCTAATTAGCATTCAGCCTTAATATAGCGAGCAGAACACCCGGCCATGGTCTGCACTGTCTGCTGCATGCTGCTGAAATACCATACATCTATTAGACAACAGAGCAGACAACACAACAGAAAAGATCATTGCAGCCTCAGTTTAGGGTCTTCACCCTGGGTGCCTGTTAGCTTTAGAGCTGATATTAAGAATTGACTGATGAGTTTTAAAGCATCAAGCTGCATCAGTGACCTTTTACCCCCACAGGAGCCTGATCAGCAGCTCCTACTGGCTGCTCTATAATCCACATAATATGTAGATTAGAAGAGATTTACTGGATTACAGATGGATTTTCACCATCAGGGCACCTACACAACCTGCCTGAGGTATTTAGGCTGTTACATACTACTACTACTAATCATAATAATCTTTTTATCTTTCACCAACAGAGGACTCACACTTTGGTCCGAGTACAACAGGATATTTCGACAGCTAAAGAACAGTTTGCAATAATATTTGGTTTGGATATTCATGGTTCCTAGAGGATAATTTCTAATGATCTTGATGCCAGTCTGCCTTTCCTCTAACTGCTAACATCCGACCAAAGGTGCGACACAGAAAATATAAAAATTCTCATGGCTGAGCACATTTATGCTGCCAATGGGATATAGCTTCATGACTGTAACCTTTGAACTCTTGGTTGCTTTTGCTCAGTGTTTACTCCTTTTTTTTTTTAATGTCATCCATTTGCCCGTCAGTGGTTTTATAGATGTCCTTAACAGTTAAAACTATTTGGATTTCAACATACACTTCCAGTTTCACCCTGTAACCATGGAAACAGACAACCACTACTGTTTTGATACTGAAGAAAATGTCTAAATATAATGATTATGAGGTCAAGATCTGAAATTATAAGGAGCGTATTTAATACGATTTCTAAGCAGATTTATCCACATTTATCACTGAAAGAGTAAGTCACCCTAATTCCAGCAATATGTGTATGATGTCTGTGTGTTTCATTTTTGATTTTTGATGCAAATTGCATCAGTGGAGTCTAGTGTCACCCTCAGGACAAACTGTTCTTCCATATTCTATACAATAAACAACTGTATGCAGTCCAACAAGCACTTTATATTGTGAAGAACATTTTTATTAACGCTTTAATTTAAATGTTATTTGTTGCTATTGTTGTTTGTACAATTCTTTCACATACACTGACTTGCTAAAATAAGTAGCTAAGATATTGTAGCTTTAGAATTAGTGAATTGAAGGAAGGAAGGGTAAAAGGGAGGAGTAAACAACATGTCAGTTTGGATGAGGCACACAGTTACATGACTGACCTACATTATTCTAATGGACCAGAGGGAGAGGAGAGCAAATTAAGAACTGCAATGCTTTTTCATCTTACATGTATTCATTTATATCCATATATTCATTCACGCTATAAACAAAGAAGCCATTAGGATTCATTGAATAGTATAGTTAATTTAAACTGCTAGTAGCTAAATGTTCCTCTATAGAGTTAATGCTGATGACAATATATTAATTATTTACTTGTTTCTGCTTATTAACATTTTTCCACCACTAGTAATCTCTTAATGCCTATAATATCACTTCATTTGACACTAGATGGCTCTGGCAGGTGTCTGTCCTCTCATGCCAGTTCAGCACAGCAGGAGTGAACTGAATCAAAGAGGAAAAAGAGGGAATTAAGAAGACGAGGGGAGAAGGTCTTCTGAAAATTATTTTTGCCCCTTTTTTTTCTTTTCTTAAAATGAACTATGTCACAAAACTATTGCAGGGTCTCACTATTCTAATAGATTCTGTCCTTCACGACATACACTATTCTCACTCAACTTCCCTCAATGCTTAAAGCTGCACTAATCAATGTTTTTTATATAAACAATGGATCACATGACTATGTGTAATGTGAAAGGTGTCACTCTTGGTGATGATTCTCTGAGGGTGCATCACTAACTCTGCAGTTCCCCTTAGCTCCACAGAGCTTTTTAGTGTCTTTCTGCACATTGTTTTGGTCTTCTGGATCACAACGCTCCCATCAACCTGGTTTTCAGCAGTAGCTGCTTTCAGTGGAAAAGCTCTGATAAACACACTGCCTACTACCTGCCCAGAACCAAATGACAGTCAGACACAGTTAGAGACTAGCTGGTGAACACAGTGGAGCATTTAGCAGCCAAAGAGACAGATATTTCCCTCAGGAGTTGGTGGAGACCAAACCAGAACTAAAGAGAGACAGTCATCAGGTGAACACCAGCACTCCAAATGAATGCTAATGTTACTGTGTCTACTCAATGTATAACTAGGCAACTTTCCTAACAAGATTACCGTACCAACTTTGTAAGGTGATATGTCAATGTTGTGTTTTCAGGTTTTTCTGTTGCCCCCAAGTGGCCAAAAAATCAGTTACTGCAGCTTTAATGCTGCCTGTACTCCATAACTACTTTAAACCCTAATTGTTACATTTAGTACTATGTTTAAATAGCTTTGTCCCATCAGGAGTAATGACAAAATAGTGCACAAGACAAACATTTTAGCCACTATCTTCAAGCTTTCTACTTTTTGTTTCTCAAGACTCAAGAATATATAGAGTTGAGAATGGAAATCCAATTGTAATTCCAACTGTGACCACTATGCCAAAATCGCCACACAGCCCACCGTTGTTCCTGAATGAATATTTATCTCACTGGAAACATGAAGGAGATAATCAGAATTCATGCCAATCTGTCTATTAGATTAAAACATATTTTGTATCCAAGGCTGCATGGTCATCAAAATGCTCATTCTCAATTCTTCATTCTCTGGGGACCATGAACATCCACTGCAATTATGATGGTAATCCAGGCTGTGTACAAAGTTGATATTTTGACCTGAATGGTGCCACAGGAAAGGTCGGGGCTGTGAAAATCATTAGGATTAGGAACATGAAGATCTAACTAAATGTTTTGACATCTGGTCAGTAGTTGATGAGATACAGAATCTTGCTGTGGATCAGACCGACAGAATGACATCACTGATTACAGGAGTTTAACCCCCATCTTTGCTTCAGCCCTCTACCACTGTCTGTGGAGTAAAGCAGAAAGGGTATACAGTACAAAAAGCATAATCTGAAACTACTGTATAAATGGGGACAAAGGACCTATTTTGAAGTTACAACAGTTTGAGGAAGCCGGCTTCTTCTTACATAAGGCCTGGTGGGAGACTACTGTAATGTAATACTGAAAAGCTGGAATAATCCTGACCTAATTTCACTGCTACACTCCTCCAGCGAGGTCAAGAATGTGTTTGAGAGATGTACAAATGTAGAGAACCAAACACACAAACACACATCCACGGTGCAGTCTGGCTTAGGTCCCACTTCCCCCTCTGTCTGGCCAAAGGAATGCTCCGTTTCCTGTGTGTTGTGATCAGTGCACTTGACTGCTTCCCAGCAGACCTCCTAACAGATCCCAGCAGCTTGATAAGGAAACAGCCTTCTCTGGTAGTAGATACAACAGCTACTGAAACCACTGCACTCTTTACCATTTAAATCTAATTCAAAAGCCAATCCTGCTTTGCTGTAAACAAGTGTGCTTTTACCAGAACTCTTTGGTGACATAAATGCATGATGTGACACAATTTTGCACAGTTCAATAAAAGTGGAACAATAATAACTATTTGGCCCACAGCCATGAGGTCTGCCTCATAATGAATTATTCTATCAACTGATGTGAGGCCAATTTGAAACTGACTTTGAATTTGGGAGATATTTGATGCTGGTTAAAGGTAAAGATTCAACTCATTTCATAATGGAGAGGAAGTCATTCAGACTAAGGCTGAAATGATTCCTCGATTACTGATAATTGAATCCATATAATTACATACAGCGCGCTGTGTTTTGCACGGATGATTATTACTGTCGCATAACGCGCTGAGGCTGTGTGATCAGAGATGTTCAGAGTGTCTTTGGAGTGATTAGACAGCACAGATTACAAAGAGGAGGAAGAGAGAGAAACTAGCGAGGGGCGCAGAGAAGAGACAGGAAGTGTCCACGAAAACTCTGTGCAGTGTGTCTGTTGTAAAACTGAACTGGCCGACCAGAATAGCTATTAGCTAATAGTCTATGCTTCAGCATCTCAGCAGAAAGCATCACGTTACAGTCTCTGCATCCAGTCCACAGAGAGGATCCGACACAAGGCATGTGGAGGCTAGTAAAGAATGTAGGCTACGTTCATTATGGCTAGTTACGTAAATCAATATAGTGGCTAGTTCTGATGTCCCTAAGTTAGCTAGGTTTTGCTCAAGAAAATGCACTAAATGGGTTTAGTTTTGACAGATATTACAACAAACAACAAATTATTTGTTCATTTTAAGAGACCTGTCTTGTTTTCTCTTTTGCATTTACTATTGCTCTTTAATAAAGCAAAAGTATTTCTTATCCGATTACTTGATTAATCAATGGAATAATCGACAGAATACTCGATTTCTAAAATAATCGATAGCTGCAGCCCTAATTCAGACTGCTATTTCCTTATAGTTAGACAGACTTTTTTTTTATTCTGGTACCAACCAAAGGCTCTTTTACATCTCCAGCAACTAAAATATGTCTTGTGGGAGCTGTAGTTGTAGTTAAAAATAGACCAGATGTTATATCTCTGTAAAAATAGCACAAAGTCAGATTTTTATTAGTACAGTAGCAAGTACGGTAGATGAAAGAAAGCCTAAATGTAGAATTACACTGCAAAAGATAGGACAAGAAGGGAGGCAGGACTTCTCTGTTAGCTATGCTAGCTAAGTGTTTCATAGAAGCTGACTTTGTGGTTGGCTGGTAATAGCAAATATACTTGTAGCACTTCTGTCTGTGCAGGGTACTGAATATAAAGACAGACCGGTACAATTTTAAGCCAGGAGCAACTTAACACCATGTTTTAGGTTGACCATCCCCCTTCACATATTCCAAAAAATGCATTCAACTCCAAATCAAATTCACTCCTGTGTAACTGCAACTGTTGGTCACACGCTCTTCCTCTCTCTTTTGTCAAATTACAAACAATAAATGTATGTAACTATGTTTCTATGAATTCGGGATAACGGCCAGAGACAGTTTATAAGACCCAGATTTCCATTGTCTGTGGTGGTCAGGAAGAATGAAATAGAACCCTCCGCACTGCAAAGACTTGATTTCCAAGATCAGAGTGAACGTGACATTGCCTTGTACTTTGCAGCCATGGAGTAAAGGGGCAGATTTTGTCTAAAAACAGACGCACGCAGTTCTGTTTATACTATTTTGGGTGTCTGTACACACGGACCTACAGTCCACATAGTCATAAATTTTGGGCTGCACACTGTCTCTGGCAAACACTGGCAGATCATGAACTGTGTGTCACGCGGACCCTCTCAACCACATTGATGCAGAAAGTATAATTTGGGCTTTAAACACTGTCACAGATTATTCATAGATTGTTTTTCTTTAATGGATAGAATTATCAGTTCAACTTGGACATTTGAAAACCCAGTCAAATGGTTTCACATAGTCCGGTTTGGGCTGTCACAATCATGAAATTTCAGTTGACAAATAACACAAATAATTGCCATTTAATTGTCTTTTTCTGTTCATTTCATACCACACAGCGGTGCTGTTGTGTTTGGCTTTGCAACTACGCCAAATCCATGTTGTGAATTTCAACGGCTGCTCATCGAAATGATGCAGTCGTTGGCAAAGGAGCATCAATTAATCTTCAAATGGTTTGCACACGTGCACGTGCTGAAACAATGTTTCACCTCTCGCTCTGCTGCACATAGATTTATTTTAAATAGCTTGTTCTAAAACTGTTGTGTGTTGTGCAGCCCTACCTAATGTAAGGAAAAAGTGGTTCAAGATAGTTAATTAATTTTGATTTTATTTTCAAAAGTTAATATGCAACGGGGAAACACAGACATTTTTACATCTAAGCATTTTTATGCAAATTATCTTATTAGAAAAGCTGGACGAAGCTGAAGTGACACAATTTCGACAAAACTTCCACAATATCAATAAAAACGATTTTACACTCGCTTGAGTTGTTTTTTTCCTTTTGTCCATAAAGAGTTTATGCAACAAATAGGTGATGGACTTGGTACAGAGTATAAACCTTAGGTTGACGCATGTTTCTTATGCTATATCCACACAGCTCACATCGACTCCACTTATAGATTAAAGCAAAGGGGTTTATTAATCCACTTTCCCTCATAGAACAATAAACTTAGTGAAAACAAAAACATATTTCTCTCAATATTTTACAGCGACCATTGTACAATATTTCACGTTATATTCCACATATGCAACAAAAATAAAGGACAGAGAAAAGACAAAAATCCATGAAATTCTCCAATAATCAGGCATATTTACATAAATTATACAGCTGATGAACAAACACATCGGCCTCACAGCTTTCATAAGTCATTCCCAGTTGTGCAATAATTTGCCCTGTTTTAAGTCTTAAATGTACCCCAAGTGGTTCCCTAGAATCCTGAAATTCCTTAAAGCATGACATGCCATGGTATCTCGTCATTTAATCCTTTGGGAGATAAGAGTTTGTAAATTGAATATCCAATACACTTCTCTTCTATTAAGTATTTTATCAGTGTTGCCACCTCTCTCTGGCAGAGTGACCTTTTCAGTGTCCTGGAACCTAAACGATGAGATATCATGCTTAAAATCATTGAAATCATTTCTCCTAATGGAGCCCTTATGTTCACTTATTCTCTGCTTTACTGGGCATAATGTTGTACCAACATATTATAACCCACAAGGACATTCGATCATGTAAATTACATGAGAAGTTAAACATGATGACATCATTAATCAAATACTATTTTCCAGTGTGAGGATGGGTAAAGTAGTTACCTTTGACCATATTATTACATTGAGCACATCCTCTGCAGTTGTAGCACCCATTTTAACAAGGACTGTAAATGGACTGTACTTATATAGCGTTTCTAACTACTCAAAGCACTTCAATTACATATCACATTCACCATTCCCACATATTCACACACAGATGGCAGAACTGTTCATCAGTACATTCACACATTTTGGGGTTCAGTCTTGCCCAAGGACACTTCGACATGTGGGCTGGGGGAAGCTGGGATCGAATCGCCGACCTTCCGATTGGTGGACGACCCGCTCTACCACTAAGCCACAGTTGCCCTGTTCACCCTGTTTGCCACCATTCAATGGCGTTGAATGCAGCACTAAGACCTAACAAGACAGATATAGAGACAAGTCCATTTTGTGATGCAATTCTAATTCCTGACTGAAAATCCACTAAGGGTAAAACTTCTTTAAGCAGCCATTTGGGATGGGGTCTAAGAGACAGGTTGAAGTTAGTTGGAGAAGGTCGATAGGAGAAAAGCAGTCTAAATATAGATCAGGTTATACAGCTATTTCTAATGTTCCTCTCTTTAAGGATAAATCGTTGCCACTCGAGGGCAGGACATAATGAATTTTGGCTCTATAGTTAAAATTTTATCATTAAAGAAGCTCATGAAATCGTTACTACTGAGGGCTATAGGAATACATGGCTAAATGGAGCTGTGACTCTGTCAGCCTGGGTACAATGCTGAAAAGAAACCTGATGTTGTTGCCCCTATATGACCCTACTGTGTTCTTGTTTTCACTGATTTTACATTAGCATGGGCAAGGATGTCTCTGAGATTACGTCCTCTTCAATAGACTATTACTGGTGGTTATTTCAAGTCAATGGATATTACTGGGTCTGATGATAATATGTGCCAATGTTTTTTAATGATGGAACCAAGTCTGTAACAGTTGGGGATATAGGTTGTACTAAACATGATAGAGGATTTCTTTTTCTGTGGGGGTTTCTTTTGTAAAAACTCATTTCTTGATTTCTGTAAGGCCAGAGATACTTCCTCTACACGATCATTTGGATAACCACATTCTATATACCTTTGTAACAAACAAGGTAACAAACAAATAAAATATAACTGTAATTATTCAGAGTAGACAAGGATTAAACCAAATATATTAAGAATAGAAGCAAATCCGACAAAATATCAACTATTAAATAATATTAAACTGCAAAACTTCCCTTGATTGTGGAATCTAACAATTACGCAACATGATCGCGGTCAGCTCAAATAATTGCGATCAAGTGATCATGTAAGAATTGCAAAAGCTGCTGGTGTCCACTGAAAGGATAATATGAGGTAGGTACTTCCCTGACAGCAGCTTCTAAATGTTTTGACAATACTCTGTACAATACTGTACAGTTTTGTTGTATTATTTGGCTTGAAAATGGTCAAGAGAAGCACAAGCTTGTTTAATTCAGTTCTGCTGTATTACAGTTCATATTTTGTCTGGAAAAGTCACTTAAATCATCACATAATTACAAGAGAAATTGTAAATATAAATATCAACCAGGTATGATTTGTGTTTGTACATTTGTGTGTGTGTAAAATGATGCTAAAAAAATGTTTGCCAGCACACTGACTCAGTGTATTTTAAGTTATCATTCAGCACAGACACATACGCCCTCTTTTTATGTCCTCCTCTCTCTCACTGTCCATTGTTATGCACATTAGCAATGTGCAGCATACAGGACACACACACACACACACACACACACACACACACACACACACACACACACACACACCCTAATGAATGTAACATCTGAAGCCGATGTGCAGTGCTATTACTGGAACAGTCAGCAGAAAATCTCTGTGTTGAAAAGCTTCACTCAGCAGAAACTCTACTGATGTCGTCGCCACTACTCCCCTGCTCTTTAAACCACAGTGGTTTAAAAGGAAGCTTTTGGCCACACAAGTGTCCTTTAACTAGGGCTCAATGAGGGGTCTAACACATCCAGGGGTGATACGGATACAATCATCTATGACGGTATCTGTAACTTTATCTCGCAATATCAATATATATGATATAATAATAATAATAATATGAGCTATTAAAGGCAGAATTAACGTGATACAAATGGAATTACAAAATCATCTCACACTATATATATATATATATATATATATATATATATATATATATATATATATATATATATATATATATATATATATATATATATATATATATATATATATATATATATATATATATATATATATATATATATATATAAATAAAGCTCCTCACCAGGCATGGAGGGTTCCATCCCAAATCCAGCACCCTGAGACTGTACGCTAGCCGTAGGGAAGGCGGTCGTGGACTAGTGAGTGTGAGAGCCACTATCCAGGATGAAACATCCAAGATCCACAAGTACATCAAAGATAAGGCCCCAACAGATGACGTGCTCAGTGAATGTCTCAGGCAATGGGGAACAGAGGAAGACGTGCTGGAGGAAGGACCATCATGGGAGGACAAACCCCTACATGGGCTGTACCACCGGAACATAACTGAAGTGGCTGATATCAAGAAATCCTACCAATGGCTAGAGCGGGCTGGACTGAATGACAGCACAGAGGCACTCATCATGGCTGCACAGGAACAGGCCCTGAGCACCAGAGCAATAGAGGCCCAGATCTACCACACCAGACAAAACCCAAGGTGTAGGCTGTGCAAAGAGGCCCCTGAGACAGTCCAGCACATAACTGCAGGGTGTAAGATGCTGGCAGGGAAAGCATACATGGAGCACCATAACCAAGTGGCTAGAATAGTGTACAGGAACATCTGCACGGAGTGTGGACTGGAAACCACGAGGTCAAAGTGGGAAACACCTCCAAAGGTGGTAGAGAATGACCGAGCCAAGATCCTGTGGGACTTCCAGATTCAGACTGACAGAATGGTAATGGCGAACCAACCAGACATCGTGGTGGTGGACAAACAGCAGAGGAAAGCCGTTGTGGTTGACGTGGCGATACCAAGTGATGGCAACATCAGGAAAAAGGAACATGAGAAACTAGAGAATTACCAAGGGCTCAGAGAAGAGCTGGAGAAGGTTTGGAAGGTGAAGGCGACAGTGGTGCCCGTGGTCATCGGAGCACTCGGGGCATTGACCCCCAAACTGGAGGAGTGGCTACAGCAGATCCCTGGAAGAACACCAGACATCTCGGTCCAGAAAAGTGCAGTACTAGGAACAGCAAAGATATTGAGCAGACCCCTCAAGCTCCCAGGCCTCTGGTAGAGGACCCGAGCTCGAAGGATGAGACCACCCGCGGAAGGTGAAGGACGAAGTTTTTTTTTTTTATATACACACACACTGAACCTTCAAGAAATAAAGATGAGGTTTGATTTACGAGATCTTTTACAAAGAAGTTCTAGAGAGAAGTGTTATTTATTGTTGTTTCATTATCATAAAAAATTTGACAAAGAGAATATAGCTATGGTGTGATTAGTTATATAAGTTTATTTATTTTTTTGGATTCATCTCAGTTTATTTTCTTTTATTAATTATTAGTGAATGTATAGTTAGAATCCCGATCCAAACTCCATTCCAGTTGGTGGCGGTAATGCACCATAACGTTGACTGCCAACCGCCATAAAACTTTACGAAGAAGAAGGAGTGAAGTAGACCAAAATATCTTCAAAAGCTAGATATCATGACCGAGCTCCAAAGAAATTCAGGAACAAATGAGAAAGAAAGTAATTGAGATCTATCAGTATGGAAAAGGTTATAAAGCCATTTCTAAAGTTTTGGGACTCCAGCGAACCACAATGAGAGCCGTAGAAAAGGTTTCAGTCATAGTCATCTGGACACTGTTTTCAGAATCAAGACGTTTCGGCTCCCATCCGGAAGTCATTCTCAATTGGGAGGTCACGAACAGATGGCCAGACATTCTCCTTCAGGAGTTGTTGGTAGACAGCAGAATTCATGGTTCCATTTATCACAGCAAGTCTTCCAGGTCCTGAAGCAGCAATGGGAGCCGAAACGATGGGAGCCGAAACGTCTTGATTCTGAAAACAGTGTCCAGATGACTACGACTGAAACCTTTTCTACGATAGAACACTCCTGGACGAATGAGGGACTACACCGTCTCACAATGAGAGCCATTATCCACAAATGGCGAAAACACGGAACAGCGGTGAACCTTCCCAGGAGTGGCCGGCCAACCAAAATTACCCCAAGAGCGCAGCGACGACTCATCCAAGAGGTCACAAAAGACCCCACAACAACATCCAAAGAACTGCAGGCCTCACTTGCCTCAGTTATGGTCAGTGTTCATGACTCCACCAAAAGAAAGAGACTGGGCAAAAATGGCCTGCATGGCAGAGTTCCGAGACGAAAACCACTGCTGAGCAAAAAGAACATTAAGGCTCATCTCATTTTTGCCAGAAAACATCTTGATGATCCCCAAGACTTTTGGGAAAATACTCTGTGGACTGACGAGACAAAAGTTTAACTTTTTGGAAGGTGTGTGTCCCATTACATCTGGTGCAAATGTAACACCGCATTTCAGAAAAATAACATCATACCAACAGTAAAATATGGTGGTGGTAGTGTGATGGTCTGGGGCTGTTTTGCTGCTTCAGGACCTGGAAGACTTGCTGTGATAAATGGAACCATGAATTCTGCTGTCTACCAACAACTCCTGAAGGAGAATGTCTGGCCATCTGTTCGTGACCTCAAGCTGAAGCGAACTTGGGTTCTGCAGCAGGACAATGATCCAAAACACACCAGCAAGTCCACCTCTGAATGGCTGAAGAAGAACAAAATTAAGACTTTGGAGTGGCCTAGTCAAAGTCCTGACTGAATCCTATTGAGATGCTGTGACATGACCTTAAAAGGGCAGTTCATGTTCGAAAACCCTCCAATGTGGCTGAATTACAACAATTCTGCAAAGATGAGTGGGCCAAAATTCCTCCACAGCGCTGTAAAAGACTCATTGCAAGTTATCACAAACGCTTGATTGCAGTTGTTGCTGCTAAGGGTGACACAACCAGTTATTAGGTTTAGGGGGCAATCACTATTTCACACAGGGCCACGTAGGTTTGGGTTTTGTTTTCCCTTAATAATAACAACCTTCATTTAAAAACTGCATTTTGTGTTTACTTGTGTTATGTTTGACTAATATTTAAATTTGTTTGATGATCTGAAACATTTAAGTGTGACAAACATGCAAAAAAAATAAGAAATCAGGAAGGGGTATAAACACTTTTTCACACCACTGTAGGTCAAGCGACTGGTCAAACATGTTGGAGATAACTAGGCCGCAATACCCAGCTTCTATCACCATGTTAAATCCATACAGAAATCATAACAATGTATTGATGTCAAGCAGAAATCAGTACTACTTCTGTGTTGCAAGCCACAAAAATAAAATTGTCTTATTTCACTTGAGTTGCAATGTTGGTTGGTTGCGTCATTTCTACAGTTGGTGAATGAATAACCATTTGTATAGTAGTTGCTGGAATTCCATTGGTTGAGCCTGTGTAAAGGACAGTTCAGGATGATAGAACTATAATTTTTTATTTTTTTAATTCTTCAGTGACGCTTTGTGTGCTTTGATTGCTGTGATTTACTGTATTTCTGATGGTTTATACTTGGAGTTTCTTTATGAAATATTGTTTCAAATCACTTTTGCAAAATTGAATGTGTTTTTTTTTTTACCACTTTGATCTGAACTGTTGTCGTGTTTGTTCACTTTGGATGATGTTCAAACTTGGCTAAAACAGCACCAGCTCTGGCTGTGTCTGGCACTGCTCCGTTTGGTAGCATTTTTGTTTGGTTTTTTAGTCTGCCTGCCTCTAGCCAGTAATGCATTTATATCTCTGAAGCTAACAAACTTGGAAAATGGCGCTTTGTTCAAGCTCTGATCTTAACTGATGTTAATTCTAATTTGGTCTCATTACCTCATGATTCTAAATTTTAAACATTGGACAGTGGATTTGTGTTCAGCATTATTTTTCTCATAGTCAGTATTATTTCAACAAAATACGCCTCAAAGGTAGAGAGAGACCTTGTTGACCTGATGGAAGCATGTTCCTTCTAAGAAAGCATGTAAACAGACTCTGTTCTCCTTCTGAAATGTTTGACTGTCAGCCTGGGGTCACCTACTTGGGGTACATTTTGGAAAATAGTTGCCTCTTCCTCTCACCTGACAGAGTTATGCTGCTATCTGCAGTGCCTCCTCCACACATGAAAGCAGGGATGTACTCCTTCTTAGGCATGACCAGTTAACTGCAGGCATTAGATTCATGGATCCACTGCAGTGGACTTGTTCATGACGCCACTCTGGACTCTACATCTGAACCCCTTCAATGAACCGAACACATGACATCTGCAGTCAGAGACTTGAAGGCTGCTTTCACATCAGCACCAGCTATGGCCTTGCCAGACTACGATCAGCTTTTACATCTGTATGTGCAATAGACAAACAGCTTCATCATGGGCATCTTGGTTCAGAAACATGGCTCTTATTAACATATGATGGCTTTCTTCTAAGCTGCCTCCTGTAATGGAGGGGATGCCAGTATGTTTGCGAGCTGTTACAGCTACAGCTACTCTAATTTAAAAATCAGCCCTATTGTTATAGACTCCAATTGTGAAGTCTAACTCTAATATCTTTGTTCATAGAGGCCCGCCTTCACATCCAGCTACATTGCTCCAGTTGATTGGCTTTGATGATGAAGTACACATTGTGAAATAGTGGCTATAGATACATTTCCTAGGACAGAGTTGAAGTAAACACCTATTCCAATTTCTGATTATTTTTCTTTTATGATGATTCAGCTGAGACTCTCAGACACCCAATATCTTTCAGTTTATAATGTCACTACAGAAACAGGTGTAGAGGAGGCGCATGCTTTGCCTCCTGCTTTGCTAATTGTTCTAGAATCACCAAAATGAATGTAACTTCTTAGTTGTCCATCTATAAATGTGTTTACATGATATACTGTAGCTGATTTAGTCCAGGACACGGTACAAGGCTTAGCTTAATTGTATAAAGTACATGGATTTGATAGGTGACCTAATGGGATTATTGGGGCCTTGGGGATCCTCTATTGTGCATTTTGTTTTTGGGATAGGAATAATAATAGAAATGATGATATGCACCTGAGTATGCGTTGTTAATAAAGAAAATGTGAGAATAATATTAAAATACTTATAATATTATGGTTAAACATACTATAAACCCAGAGACTACTAAGATTTCCCCTGATAGGAATCAAACTCTACCTACCTTTCATCCCGTAATGCACAATTATTCAGATAATGATTCAGATTTCACTAATGAAGGTTATCGCCTAATTGAGCTGTTCACCATTAGACAGTAGTTTAATAAAAGAAATCTAAAATAAAAAGTTTGATCGATAGAAAATCCTTAGTTGTATTGGTAAATTAATTGGGAGCCGAGGGGGGTGCAGTTATATGACCTAATTGGTAATCACAATAATTGTGGTGCCTATACACATTTTATTATATTTTATTTGTTTGATTCATTTACATTACTCTGAAACTGTAAACAGCGCTCCATTATAAGATCTACACCAATTGACTTGTAAGAACTCTAAAGTTACATCTTATGTATCCTTAATGCATTCTGAGTTACTGTAAGCAAGTTATATATTGTTCTATGATGAGAGTAATAATCACTGTAACTAAACCATCTATAGCTAAAGAGTTAGAATGATATTCTGCTGCAGACATGATTGATTTTTTAAAGTCTTTGTTTAAATATTTCCTCCCGGTGTGATGGTTTAAAGCGCCAGGCCACAACAGGTCTGTTGGCCTATATGTAGGATTGTAATGTTGTCCATTGCTTGAACATAAGAAGACTCATTATACTAGTTATTTTCATTTTATTTTACATATTATTCCAGTGTTTTGATCCCATTTGGTTTTATTTCTCTTTTACCTAGTTATTAATGCATAGTGCTTAATAGACTGTTTAATATTGGTTAGAATTGAGTTGTGTATCACCCTTTATAAAATTGATTTCAAATGATTTGATGTATGCTTGTAAGACATAGATAGGGCAATATAGGTTTTCCTCTTTTGCCATTTAGATGCTTTTCCTTTTTCTCTATTTAGTGCAGTTAGTCGCTTTGCGTCTTTTTGCTCCATTTCTTGTCCAGTGGAAGTGGGATTTTTGGCCTGTTGTGTGTAGGTGCATGTGACCTCTGTCAGAGATCTTAAAGCACTTGAGAGTGTTTTTCAGAGGCCTCTGTTTGGCCATATAGGGCCATAGTTCTCGTTCTCTCTCTCTCTCTCACTCTCTCTCTCTTTTACAGCCAGACTGACAACTTACTGCTAACCTTTTCCTCTGCTCTGCTCCATTCACCGTCACTTTTCTCTCTCACTCACTCCTCACTGTCTCTCACTTGTACTTAACCACACACTCACTAATGCACTTCTGTGCTCTGTCTTAGCATGATCTGTTCTGCCTGACCCCAGTAAATTGTGCAGCCGTAGCGCTGCTAGGT
This sequence comes from Siniperca chuatsi, assembly GCF_020085105.1. NCBI lineage: Eukaryota > Metazoa > Chordata > Actinopteri > Centrarchiformes > Sinipercidae > Siniperca > Siniperca chuatsi. Next base: position 1,483,385 of record NC_058045.1, on the reverse strand, counting down.
GCATCAAATTATAAGTGCATGCCAGAGACAAATAATGGTTTATTTATGTATGTACATGTACACACACCTTAGAATTTACCATGGCAGTGTTTTTCTGGCCCAAGTGATTCAACTATCGGCCCAAGCCTAATGTGAGAATACTGTTCAGAGATTTCAGTTCAGCATTCAATATCATCCTCCCTCAGCAGCTGATAAGGAAACTGGACCTGCTGGGTCTGAACACCTCACTCTGTAACTAGATAGTAGACTTTCTCACTGAGAGACCGCAGTCAGTAAGAATCGGCATACGGGGCCCTCCAAGGATGCACGCTCAGTCCCCTGCTCTTCACCCTGCTGACCAATGACTGTGCACCAAATTACAGTTCTGACCACCTTGTCATATTTGCTGATGACGCAACTGTGGTGAAGCTCATCAGCAACAATGACGAATCGAAATACAGGAATGAGGAGAAACAACTGGCCATGTGGTACAAAGATATTTTTCCCTAAATATAGGAAAAAACAAAGGAGATTGTTGACTTCCAGAGAGCCCACACCCAACACCCCCCACTGACCATCAATGGTACTGCTGTGGAGCGGGTGAGCAGCCCCACATTTCTGGGTGTGTCCATCACTGAGGACCTCTCCTGGACAAATAACACTATCACTGTCCAAGAAAGCCCAGCATCGTCTTTACTTCCTCTGCCCCGGCACCCATCATGCGCTCCTTCTACTGAGGCATCATTGAGAGCATTCTGACCAACTGCATCACTGTGTGGTTTGGTAGCTGCACTGCCTCCAAACACAAGACCCTGCAGCACATAGTGAACGCGGCTGGGAAGATCGCTGGTGCCTCATTCTACGGTTGGGCAATGTCAATGTGAATATGACGATGTCCACAGTGAAACATAGCGATGGACAATTATATCATTGTTGGGGGTTATCTTATGCACTATATCTACTTTACTTACTTTTCCTCCCTATAGCTTATTGTTATAAGAGCAGCTTGGCTCCTTTTAAGGAACAGGGCAGTGCGTAGTGGGTGTGGGAGAGAGAGAGTGACTGTGACTGCACTCAGAGCAGACAGGTGTTGCCGATCGGAGCAGAGGAACAGGTTAGCAGTGAAGTTGTCTAGTGGCAGTAAATGTACAGTGTAGGTTACAGTTTGGCCATGAATAAACGCTGCAACTCCTCAATACCCAAGACGTTCCCGTGTCTTGCTTCCCAGCTGCTGGGTAAAAGTGAAGGTGGTAAGCCCCGTGGTTAGCATCAACTTCAGTCCTGGAACAAAACAAAGTCTTCCCTGTGCTTGGAACCCTGGAACGGTTAACAATTTGCTTAAGTTACTTCATTAAGCAGATCATATGATTATAAAAAATCTTTTAAATACTAGTCATAGTGATAAACTACTCTTATTGGCTTTTTACTTGTGAAGCTTTCATTGCACTTTCAGTAATGAGATTTCACTTGCCAAAAAATACATTTGTTATCATTACAGTTTTTGTTCTCGATCTGTGCCTTGTTATTGTCCCCCTGACCCCCAGGTTAACTTGTAAATATTTTAATACCAGTACTTTTATAGTATTGTTTTAATCCTAGTATTTTTAAACCCTTCTGTTTTGTTTTAGTACTTCTATATGCCAACACCAGGGTCTGAAAGAAACAGCATTTCGATCCTCTATATGTCCTGTACATGTGGCAGAATTGACAATAAAGTTGACTTTGAACAAAGTCTAAAAGTTTAACAACAAAAATATCTGCTTCACCTTTCAAAACCATGTATGGGTTGGAACTTAAAAAGACAGTTCAAGTTCTCTTGCAGATGGCATGAATTAATTAAGCACATGAACATGTTTGCCAAATGTTCAGCCAAGGCTTGCCAACATGAGCTGCAAAGTTCTATATATACAAAAAATAATTCAGAAGTCAAATGAACTGGACTGACTAAAGACCAGACAAGGGTCTATGTTTATCAAATGTCAGGTGTGGAAAATCAGTCCTAAATTCTCAGAGTGGCACATACAGTATGTGGTTCTACTGAGGCTTAGGAGTATCAACCACATTAACCAGGGAAATCAAGCTGCAGAGCTGTCCTAAAAGTGCTCAGCAGCAGGCAAATGTTGAGACAATCATGAGCATGCATTCTGAGAGGGATGGAAATACAGCGTATAAAAAAGCTTCTTCAAATATAAAAAACTGGATAAAAACAGTTTTTGTCCAAGATTTAATAATCATACATATTTAATAATTTCCTGGCAAATAAAAATGTAGGCAAATTAGTGGTTTCCTTGCTTTGCTTTCCTTGCTTCCTCATGAGTATTCCAAGCCCAGACAAGGACAGAATGAATTAAATGCCAATTAAATGTATTTCACAGTATCAACATACACTCTGTTGCCAGTTTATTAGGTACACCTAGCTAAAACTATTGCAGTCTAATCCAACAGTCCTGCAATCAATCCTACCTTCATGAATGTTATAATGTTCAGTTTTTGTTAAAACTGTTTCAAAGAGGTGGTGATTCAACTGTATAATAATTATGCAGGCTCTAGTTTGTCTCTCAGATTGCAAGAACATTTGAACTTGATCAAGGGAGGCACCGAGCTGATATTATTTAGGAATGGAACACTTTTGCTGGGCAGGTGCAAACCTGTTGACAACCTCTACACCCGGGCTATTCAATTGGGCCAGATATTAAAACCAGGAAATGTAGATGGGCCAGACATTTTCAGCAGCGTATTTAAAACCTATTTAACTACTGGAACACACTCATTGCAAATTAAACACATTGGTTTGGCGTTTGGAGATGGTGATAAAATAAACAAGTACTTGCCAGTCCAGGCAGGGTTAAACTGATGGTTTTCATTGTCAAATTTACATTTCAAGGTTGACAGAGACATTTTTAGTTGAGCACTTCTCTACTTGTGACTGTCAACAGCCAGATGTTTTGAAAAGCTACTAAGCGTGGTCGGAACATCCGTAAACATCCTGCCATATTGGTACCGTGCATGTACAACTCTCAAAAGAGATGAGAAGGAAGCGAGATGGCTCACTCGAAAGCTGCTTCCATTCACTTTACTTATTTTGTCATATCAGATTTATGTATGTTGGGCCACTCGCAAGTTGCTTCTGGGCCGGACGTGGCCCGCGGGCCGCCAATTGAATAAGCCAGCTCTACTCAAATGCCCCTTCACCCATCACCAAATACTGCATACTGTGACGACACTGCCATAGTCTCACTACTCACTGACAATAACTCTGTTACAGCCGATCAACACTATTTCTCACTTCACACAATGGTGCACTGATAACTACCTGCAGCTAAATGTGGACAAAACTAAATATCTGGTCATTAACACATCAAACACCCTACACTGGATTGAACCCCGATCCATGACAAGGCAGTTGACCAGGTGAGCAGCTTCAAATATCTTGGACTCATTATAGACAATAAATGCAGTTTTGATTAACACATCACTTCTATCAATAAATGATCCCAGCAAAGACCCCATGTCATACGCAAACTCTGACCACTGTCTGTTGCCCCCCACCTCTTGTTGTTGCTTTACAAAAGCGTAATTGAACCCATCCTGCTGAACTGTTCCGCCTCAATCAACACTTTACATTACTACTAGCTGGTTGGAGATACAGAACTTTAAAAGAGCTCGCATCAGCAGGAGTTTTGTCCCTTCTGCCATAGCAGCCCTGAACAAACCGCCTCGCTGACACTGTTGTGAGCTGGGATACTGGAAGGGGCATGAATGTATACATGAAGATTTTATGTATTGTCTATATCTGTATGTTGCTCTGTTGTACTGGCTGTGAAAACAAAATCTCCCTCTGGGACAATAAATCTAAATCTAATCTGATTTGTTTTTAATAGTGTTTGGAGAACAATAGAGCTCTATGGCACAGAGGAATAAGATACATCAGGCTTTGATACACACACACACAATCCTTATGAGGATACATTCATTGTTGGTTTGGGTCTGCACATTGGATTTGTTGACAAGAAATGATGGCCAAAACTACAAAAATAAAATACTCATAGTAAACCAGAATTATTCTTTAAGATGGAGAAAACTGGATGGAAAAAAATGAAACAATAAGGGTGAAGATTTGCTCATGCAGTGCAAGCATTCTACATTTTCACAAATTACAGGGTTTTTTTTGGAAGGTCTGCAGCTGATCAGCATAACAATCAGCAGCTCATTTCAATCTTCTCTCCATGTTTCTCCCCACTTTCTATTAATGGAAGCATATTCTGAGCTGAAACAACTGTACATATACAGACAAGCAGACACAAACAGACATTAAGGTGACTGCAGCTTGGGTGGTCAGTTGAGTGCATGCACATGCACTATCTCCTTGGGAGCTGTGAGTTTAATCTACCCAGCTGCCATCCTGTGAATTGGTTGTGAACTGAGAGGCCAAGCAATTTACTCCTCACAAAGGCCATTCCACAAGTATGATGGAATTGAGACAGGATGGGAGGGGAGGAATAGATGGAATATGTGTGGGATAAAGAGTGCTGTAGTAGAAAGATGTGGAGGACTGGATAAATGATGGAGATACAGAGAGATGAGAGAGGGATGCTGGGAATTGGGGGTGGAGAAATGAGAGGAAGAACGTGAACAGAGAGATAAAGGTGGGGGGGGGGGTTAGTTCTTGTCTGATGTTACACTTCTCTCCGAGAGGACAACACACACTGTTTGATAAATAAGATCTGTGACTCCCTATGATGACATGTAAAGATCATCAGTAGTTCTACCTCCTGGTATTACTGTTTTTTACAATTGTTAACACACATTTCTCAGTAGTTCACTTTTTCAAAACTCTTCACACAGTCAGCACAACAGAAGTCAATGTGGACTAATCTGTGGATCACTTTTCATTGCTTTGGCACAAAATGCATTCCATTCATGAACAGTTTTCTCGCTCAAACTCTACCACCACTCTGCTCAGACATACTATTGTAAAAACTGTTAAATGTACATTCAAAACCTAACATACAACCTCACAAAATGACTGCTATTTGCTACATTCTGCTACATTTACATAAAAAAAGAAAACTATAAATAGAAAAGACCAACCACAGCTGAATCCCATTATAGCAGAGCATTTACCCAGGTGATTATGCTTTTCAATTTCATGCCATCTATATAAAAGGGCAAGTCTTTGGAATTTGTTTTTCTCAGTAAGCATGGATCCAGCAAGACACAGAGAGATCAGATTAGATTCAACTTTTAGATTAGATTCAACTTCATTGTCATTACACATGTACAAGTACAAGGCAACGAAATGTAGTTTAGATCTAACCAGAAGTGCAATAAGCAAGTGCAGGATATAAAGCGTGTGCATAAATGCAGGATAGAACAATATTACGAAAATATTTTACAAGTGGTACTATGGACATTATATACAGATGGCATTACTATAAACAGAAGTATACTGATGGATATGTACAGTAATGAATTGGACTGGGCAATGAATATTAAAAGTTTTAATGAATATTAAGTAGTGCAAATTATGGACAGAAATAGTTAATGGTGCAGTAGATGAGTTATTGCAGTATTCAGTACATAGTACTGGAGTGCAAATGATGCATTATATGTATAAATAAATAGTCCGATGCAAATGAACATGTGGTACATGTAGCAAAAACAATAATGCAGCAGCAAAAACAATATAGCAGCATTTAAAGTGAAAGCATATGAGGGGACAGTGGAATCAGCGGGGGGCAGATGGCTGGCAGATAAGGAAGAGTGGCCAGAAGAAGGAGAGGAGTACGAATCTTTACCTCGCTGTCTTCAAATGTGTGGTTTGTAGCTTTTAGATGCAAATGCACGCCGCTCTGTAATCCTGAGTTAGCGTGTCGTCTGTGCTGATAAAGTCTTTTGTGAAGTGGCTAAAGCTACAAACCGCACATTTGAAGACAGCGAGGTGAAGATTCTAAGTAGAGAGAAGAGTTGGTTTGAACGGGGCGTCAAGGAAGCCATTTTTGTTAAAAAAGAGAACCCCTCTTTGAACAGAAATGGTGGTCTGAGATTCAATCTGCCCAAAGTCTATAGTGTATTATCACCTTGGTCACGCCAATCACATGCTAATCAGGTACTTAACAGTGGATGACATTGTTACTCTGCGGCGTGAGGTGGACTGACTCACTGTCCAGACTGGGTCACTACAGAACAAATGTGACGATTTGGAGTCGAGGTCGAGAAGGAACAACATTAAGTTAATAGGCGTACCGGAGAGCCAAGGCAGCTGTTCTACCACCGCCGTGTCTGTGCTACTGAAAAAAGCATTCAGCTTGATGGAAGCACCACTACTGGAGACAGCCCACCAATCACTGCAGGCGGCACCAAAACCGGGAGACCCAACCAAGAGTCATCGTGGCCAGCCTACACATGAATCTGCCTACATCCTACACTTTTACAGAGAAAAACAGGGGACCAAAGTGGATGGGATGGACATATCCGTCTATCCTGACTACACTGCAGAAGTGGCCAGAGCCCAGGTGGCATTCAACATCAGACAACAGCTCCAAGGACTGGAGGGTGTCAAGTATGGCATGCTCTTTCCAGCCAGACTATGAATTATCCACAGTGACCAGGAGCGGATCTTCTCAATGCTGGAGGAGGCATAGATCTACATTATACAGAATATTATTACGCCTGCATCCAACAAATGACTGTTCAAAGTTATTACGCCTTTATAATAGGATGGGGAAGGATGCAAGAACATGCCATTTCTCTGCACTTATTTCTGCCCATCAGCACAACTCCAGATTCCTATTTAAGAATGAGTGTGATGCTGATTGTGAAAAGTTTCTTTTGCACTTTGCTGGAAAGGTGGAGTTAATAAGATCTGATATCACCCCCAATCCTGCCTTTTTAGATGTGGATCACCCGCTCAGGGATTCTTTGAGCAATTTTTCTGCTGTTACTCTGCCTGAACTCGCAGACATCATGTCTCTTATGAGAGTGTCCTCCAGCCCTCTGGACAAAATCCCAATTAGGTTTTTATTGGAAGTTATGGATTGTATTGCGCCCCTTTTACAAATTATTTTTAACAGCTCGCTGTCTACTAGCTGCGTCCCTGATTTCTTTAAAACAGCTTGTGCCGAGCCAGTCCTAAAAAAACTTAAAACTCCGCAGACATGGTATTTCTTTTCATTGTTATGTGGATGACACTCAGTTGTACCTCCCTGTCAAGCCCACTGACCTTAGTACGCTGAGTTCTCTGCAGGACTGCCTGTCTGACATAAAAAATTGGATGTCGATAAATTTTCTTCAGCTCAACTCAAATAAAACTGAAATCCTTGTTATTGGGCCCCAACACATCACTAAACAAATACTGCCATCTACTGGTAACCTGTCACAACATATCAAGCCTGTTGCAAGAAATCTTGGTGTCCTGTTTGATAGCAATTTATGTTTTGAGCAACATATCACTTGTCCAATCATGTTTTTATCACCTCAGAAACATTGCAAAAATCCGATCTATTTTAAATCTTAGTGATGCAGAAACTGTTGTACATGCTTTTATCTCCTCACGCGAGACATAAAATTGAATTAAATGCAGATGGGATTACTTCCTTAAATTTAGCCACAGCACTATCAGATAGACATCTAGAGTAGGAGTTTTTGCCTAATGGCGTGTAGTCCAGTAATAGGAGTTCAAAAGTTATTAAATAATGGTCTGATAAAGAAGGATTCTGTGGAAAGACTATTAAATGTTCAATTTCAGTGCCGTATACCAAAGCAAGGTCGACGGTGTGGTTAAAACAGTGAGTGGCTTCATGTACACTCTGAGAAAAGCCAATCGAATCAAATAATGAGATAAATGCAGTACTAAAGCTATCATTTTCAACGTCCACATGAATATTGAAATCACCTACAACAATTACTTTATCTGTTTTAAGGACTAAACTGATAAAAAAACAGAGAATTCAGATAAAAATTGAATAAGGACCAGGAGCGCAGTACACTGTAACAAATAAATTTGGCTGTTGTGTTTTCCAGTCTGGGTGTGAAAGACTAAGAACGAGGCATTCGAATGAGTTATCATTTAGTTTAGGTTTAGAGTTGAGTAATAGGCTTGAGTTGAAGATGCAACTCCACCTCCTCGGCCGGTGCCTTGAGGAGTGTGTGTATTAATATGACTGGGCAGAGTGGATTCATTTAGGCTAACATATTCTTCATGACCCAGCCACATTACATTAAGACAAAAAAAGTCAATAGATACTCTGATATTAAATCATTCACCAGTACAGCTTTAGATGACAGAGATCTGATGTTTGAGAGTCCACATTTAATCCTCCTATTTTGTTGTGCTATTTCAGCGTTTTTGTTTAGGTTTTTATGTAACTCCTCTTCTGTTAACTTTTGGTTTTATTAATTTGGTCGGGGGGCAGACACCCACAGTAAGGAGTTTTGGGTGGGTAACTGCTCTGGAAGGACAGAGAAGCGTGTAGGACTGCATCTCTGCCTCCTGGTCTCAACTCTGAGTTGTCATGGTTTAGGTCCACTAATAAAAACAGTCAGATTTCTAGATATGAGAGCTGCTCCATCCAAAGTGGGATCATTGCCGTCTTTCCTAATCAGTCCAGGTCTTCCCCAAAAAAGCCACCATTTATCTACAAAGCCCACATCGTTTGCTGGACACCACCTCGACAGCCAGCGTTGGAATGAAGACATGCGGCTAAACATGTCATCGCTGGTGAAGTTTGACAGGGGCCCAGAGAAAACTACAGAGTCCGACATTGTCTTTGCATATGTACACTCCGACTCAACAATGACTTTATTGACCTCCGATTGGCATAATCGGGAGTCGTTACCGCCAACGTGACTAACAATCTTACTGTATTTATGTTTATCCTTAGCCAGCAGTTTTAAATAGGATTCAACATCGCCCGCTCTGGCCCCAGGAATACATTTGACTATGGTCGCCGGTGTGTCGCTAACTTCACGTTTCTCAACATTTCACTTCACGTGGGGAGAACTTGTTAGAAACGTTGAACAGGTTGGTGGTGAACTGTGGACTTCTGCTTAGGGCTATGCTTCCTTCAGACAGTCACCTAGACTCCCTGGTTTCAGCAGCAGGACAATGATCCAAAACACACCAGCAAGACCACCTCTGAATGGCTGAAGAAGAACAAAATAAAGACTTTTGGAGTGGCCTAGTCAAAGTCCTGACCTGAAACCTATTGAGATGCTGTGGCATGACCTTAAAAAGACAGTTCATGGGCCAAAATTCCTCCACAGCGCTGTAAAAGACTCATTGCAAGTTATCGCAAACGCTTGGTTGCAGTTGTTGCTGCTAAGGGTGGCCCAACCAGTTATTAGGTTTAGGGGGCAATCACTATTTCACACAGGGCCATGTAGGTTTGGGTTTTGTTTTCCCCTTAATAATAACAACAACCTTCATTTAAAAACTGCATTTTGTGTTTACTTGTGTTATGTTTGACTAATATTTAAATTTGTTTGATGATCTGAAACATTTAAGTGTGACAAACATGCAAAAAAACAAGAAATCAGGAAGGGGGCAAACACTTTTTCACACCACTGTACATGCACGCACACACACACACACACACACACCCATACAACATCTAACTACAACAAGAACCACAATGGAAATAAGTCATGTGACTTTTTTGTGTTATTCTTGATACTCTTTTAATTGTGCATGTATTTTGGTGTTTCAATCATGTAATTGTCCTTTAATATCAATTGTCAAATAAACAAAACAAAAAATACCAAATTCTAATTTACTGAAGTCAAAGGAAGAGAGCCGTACTGTAGATGGGCAATCAGACAGATGGAGAGAAGGTAGAAGAGGGGTGATGAAGGGGTGAAGGGCAGACAACGAACAGTGAGACATGACCAGAGATTATCATGCTACCTCTTTGTTCTTCATAATCACCTAGCTAAAGTCCTCATGAATATATACGTATCTGAATAGGTTTCACGTAATACATACAGAAAAACACCAAATATTTGTTTAATTTTCCTCATTTTTGAAAGGATTCATTGACAAATCTTCTATGAATTACACTGAGTGGTATGAACATGTATCTTACATTAAGGCATGCAGTATTTGCTTTTCAGAAATAATTAAGTCGTAAAATACGTGATTCAAGAAGCTTTTCAATTTACACAAAACATTATGGATTCCCTCCAACAATCAGAGGAGATGCTATTAAAAATGTTAATCCACAATAAAAGCCTTTAAATGAATGTCAGCAAGGCAATCAGAACACTCACTGCATGTACGCACACACTAAAGCTACATTTAATGGAACACTCAATATTATAAACTGCCTCACTGCACAAAACAACCATTATTTGCCAGCAGGGTTTTGCAAGTGTTGTTGATCAATGCCTGGTTCACTATGGATGAACCAGGCAAGCAGATCCCTCCTGCTTCCAGTCTTTGTGCTAAGCTAGGCTAAAGATGTTGCTGTACTGGACACACAGAGATGAAGCTGATATCAAGACCACAACAACCTGGATTTTCCCAAACATGTTGGACTATTCCAATAACAAACCAAGCTCAATATGTACCAGAATACTGCACTAAGACATGACCAATGTCAACATTTAGCAGGATCCTTCATATGCAAAACTGCAGTAGTACCACTGCATGGCAATGAGAATAATCTTTAGATAGATAGATGTACTACTAAAGGGCAAAATTATTACACTATATCACACAAGAACACACGCACACACACACACACACACACAGAATGCAGTGAAAAAGACTGAAGGAAAACAGTGTCTCCTGATGAGGATTGTAGATTTCAGAGAATGTAGACTGCTGTTTGGTTCAGTGCATTTGATTTCTAAACTGTATATATAGCCTACATGTCTATCAATCAATAAAGCTCTGTACCAGCATACTGGCTAATCAATACTAAACCATTTATGACCAATGGAGGCAAGGATAAGGACATAACGTCACAATAACCAAACACACTGTATTATGTACAGTACAAACAAGTTTTCAACTGTGGGTTTGAAGGCTTATACCATTCAAATTAGAGCCTAATGGATAAGGGATTTTTAGGCCAATACTGATAATGACATTTGAGATTTTTAACAAATCCAATAACAATATGTCAGTTGTTATTCATTTTTTAACATAAATGCATGACATGAACAAGCATTTTGATAAAGATCCATTGAAATTGTTTTTTAAAGAATTGTGACCAAGATATGTAGACATTTTACAGTGTAAAAATACACTTGTCAGTGCTCTCTGGTGGACGAACTACATCATGGAGACACTGTTTCTAAATGAGCTCAAACTTATCTTTGACATTTCTGTAATGACATTTCTTGTTACTTATCGGCCAGCATATACCAGATACAATATATCTGCGATAAGTTAAAGTGCACCAATTATCCTTGTGTAGACAGAGAAGAAGAGGAGGCCCATGACTGAGCCTTGTGGAAACCCTGTTGCCAGTGGGATTCTATTGAAGATGTTTCTGGAAACACCAAGTACAGTAAAACCTGATTTTTAAGGAGAAAACTCAGCCTCACATATCAGTCTCACATAAACACAAACACACAAGGTATCTGTAAATAAAATAAACATGAATATCCTAAAATGACATTGCTGTTAGTGTGTGCAGCATGTGTTTTGCTGTGCTGACTGCAGTCAAACACTAAGGCGTGCTCAGCTAACTGCAACAGTCGGCTCATACACTGCAACTGTACCTGACAGTGTTTTAACAGACAGTTTATACAGATGCAACAATGTGTGAAATGTGCTGATAGCACTGATAGCTCTGCACCTGCACCTCTATATATCTGTTTTTACTCTCTCTCTGCTATCCTGCTATTGCTCTGCAAGTTTTAAAACAAAGAACTGACACACGTTTCCACACATACATTCACAGACAATATACCGGTGTTCTTTGGAAGCAGGTCACGGAGGTCATGAAGATAATCTGAAATATCAAACAATGACAAATGAAGTTCAAAACTACCAAGTCTTTCACACGTAATCTAGTGTGCTATCTTTTCATGTATCAAAATGACATTCACATGGGGGCTTATATTTTCTAGGGAACAGTCTTAATTGCAGTGTAAATGTCACACACACACCAGCACCACACAAAAGCCATGAATTTAATTTTGTAGTTTGGCCAACTCACTGAAATCTGAAAATTAGCTCCAGCTGATAAAATTTACTAGTGACAGCTATCGTTTCAGTTGCTGAAATCGATGGTCGTCAACTAAAAAAATAAGCTTTCATGTCAACCAATCATATGCTGGTGACAGACACATCACTATCTTTGCCATGAAATCAGTGCTGCAATTTTACTCAGGGATCAGGATGAAAAGGAAAGCTGAGGAAACCAAAAAAAATATTATTATTCCTTCATGAGAGCATAGACTCCTCTGGATTGAACATGATGTTATAAATATCTACTGTGTGTGGATGCTGTCATGTCCTGTCAACAACAGACACATCCTTTTTTATTAAAGGCACCCACTATAGATAGTCTCTGGAGAGTTAGCAATCCACAGCTCAGACATGCCCACCTTCATCAGATTATGAATATTGTTAAAGAAAAAGAACAATTGCAGTTGATGTTTCCATACTGTTAGCAAAGTTTTCTCTGCCTATCTATATCTAAGGCAAACACAACTGAGCACAAGCAACATGAGGACAATATGCTGCTGAAGAAAAAGGCTGTTTAAGCCTCAGACTGAGACAGGTTGAGTCTGCTTTTAACATATTTTCGTAGTTTTGGTCATCATTTCTATCAGTTATGATAACACTGCCAGAACACAGCATCATCATACAGGTTGTAAACTACAGAAGCAAATTAGAGTCATTAATATTTTGAGCTTGTGAAATGATGTTCATAAATAATTTCACAGCCTGCAGTTGTGTATTGCCTTTTGTGTGCATGTTAAAAAAATGTGCATGCACGTATCTGAATGTGTGACTTTGTAAAAAAAGTTTTGCAGCTGTAGAAATATTTTGTGTATATGTAATTAAAATATGTCAACAGTGACGTTTCACACAGTCTGAGAGACGGACACACAAACGTCATATCTTTGTGTGCAACACTAAAGTTACAAGCTACAAGCACGAATTTTGGCCCTGTTTAAATACCTGTGTAATTAATTAATATTTTGTGTTTGTGTAATTAAAATATGTGCAGAAATATTTTCAACAGTGAGGTTTCACACAGTCTGAGAGCCGGACACACGCATGTTCTATCTTTGCATAATTAAAATAATAATTTTGGCCCTGTTTAAATGCCTGTGCTGACTAGCCAATCAGTACGTTGCCCACTGACCATCCAATCAGAGGAAGTCAAACTGCCCAATCAGGGGCAAAAGGTTCTAGCGCAGGTTTTCTGGTGACTCTTTGCACAATTAAAATAATAATTTTGGCCCTGTTTAAATGCCTGTGCTGACTAGCCCATGCCCACTGACCATCCAATCAGAGGAAGTCAAACTGCCCAATCAGGGGCAAAAGGTTCTAGCGCATTCTGGTGACTTCGTCCATCTGTAGTATGCTGGAGTCAACATGGAGGAGCCCGAGGCACGGAACCTGCCAGTAAAGTTTTACATCATAATTAACTAGATATATCAAGACAGCTATGCATGCATCCCGGAGTTCTCACATTAAATGCCCGCAGCGTCAAGCCTTGAAGCGCCTGTTAAAGAATAGCCTCGCTTTACTCATTATTAACGTTACTTGTTCAAAACGGCACAACAACGAGCGCTGGCCAACAGACTGTAGCTAGCTAAGACTTTAGCTAATATGCAAATTAAGTAACTCCAAGTAGTCCAAGTACTCTTGATATATCTAGTTAATTACGATGTAAAACTTTACTGTCATGTTCCGTGCTAATTAACCCACCTGTATCCCAGAGTTCGCCTCGGGCCCCAGTCGAGTCTGACTGCAGCCGCGGCGCGGCGTTCCTGTAGAGCATGAGAACACCAACTGCTTTGATTGGCTCGTGTGGTACAAGAACGCCCACATTTTTTTCTTCTCTACTTTGCATCCTTTTTGGCCATTTTCCACTGAAACAACTTTTCTGCAGATGTATTTCTGTGAAAAAGATAAATAAATTATATAAATAATATTTTTTTCATTTTCACAACTTGACAATTTTGTAATCTTAAAGATCATCAATGTGAAGTCATCTCTTTACAATGTCAGCATATGATACCTGTGGTACACATGATGCATCCTTCCTTGGCGTTGTTGTTGTGCTCCAAAACCACAAATGTAATGTTTTATTATACACAACCAATATATTGAACACAACATTAATGATAAAAGATTACTGTTAATGTAGCAGGATCAGAAGATAGATGCTTTTAGTCATCAAAAGCACTTAGGAATGGTAGATTAACACAGAAAAGAGTTCACGTTTATATGTTTCTAAACTATTCAATTTATTGTTGTCAAGTCTGTGAAGATATTACAGATATCTACGGTAAAACAAAAGTTTAAGGTACACCAGAAAGGATGAATATTATATATATATGTATATACTATTTCAATGCTACTATTACTTACAGATTTAAATGTACAAGAGTCAACAACTAACAATTTTCTATTTGCAGAAAATATTGAAACAAAGTCCAGTCTCAGATATGAGATGGACAGGAAGGCTGCTTGTTCAGTATTGTAAAGCTCTATACTGACACTCAAATGTTGTTCTTAATGGACAATAACTGAACACTGGGGAGTTTGTATATTTTAGTGTTTGTAATACAAACGACTTTGTCAGTGGCCTGAATTCAATTTCTTTAACCGTCTTAATATATTCAGGTTTATATATAAAAAATCGGAATCAAAGAGTTGTTTCTGTTGTAGTTTGTCAAGCAGAGTGTAAAATCATAATCACCACCAAAGGCCCCTTAATACTGCATTCCCAGTTGTTGCTCGATTTATGTGAAACACACTGGAGTCATGAAATGTATCTACGCAGTGGGGCTGTTTTAGAAGTCTTCATGGCACACTGTGGTAATTCAGCCTAGCATTTCATTCATGTGTGTGAACTTCCTGCTGCGTCGCCACACAGTCACCAACAGTGATGTTTTGCAGTTAGAGATAGGAAGAAGGAGGTCGGGAGGAGTGGAAGGAGGGTGAGGGAGAAAGAAAGAAAGAGATTTTCAGTTCACGTCAGAAAACCAACCTCACAGCTCGTTTAAATCCCAAGTCCTTTTCAGGGTGGACAAGTTATTTCCTTATTTATTATCAGTCTCATTCAAGAATCTGAATTTTCCAGGAAGTTAAAATGTCTTAAATAAATGAATTTAAGTTGCTTAAGAAACTTAGTTGTGTGATAATACTGACTTTGGTGACAACAAGGCAAAATTGCATCCCTTCAATATCTTATCGCCTCGTAGGACTTGAGGATAAGCAACAGTCTTTACAGCACAGTGCATAAGATAAAGCATCGCCTAGTGGAAATCATGTGTGGATGGCATTTTTCTAAACAAAATGAAAAGGTCTGAGGATGCTAAACAGTTATTCACAGTCAAGTTATGTGGTCTCAGTTACAATATTTCTACTTACCAGCCACAGCGCAGGGCTGGATTGAACAATAAGGGAATAACTATGCTGCACAAATATTTCGCCCTTCGGTTCATGTTTAAATTCTGTACGAGTTAGAAAGCACTTTTACTGTCATTTTAAAACCAAACATGTATTTCTACCGTTCAAAATGTTAGTTAGGAGAGGCTCATTGCTACTTACCAGAGAAGACTTGAGAACAAACTGGGCGTTCCCGTTCTGCATAAACCAATGATCTACGTGGGCGTTCCAGCCATGTTCGACAGGAACACCCCCACCGCGGCTGCAGACCGTCTCCCTCGGGCTCCTCCATGTTGACTCCAGCATACTACAGATGGACGAAGTCACCAGAATGCGCTAGAACCTTTTGCCCCCTGATTGGGCAGTTTGACTTCCTCTGATTGGATGGTCAGTGGGCAACGTACTGATTGGCTAGTCAGCACAGGCATTTAAACAGGGCCAAAATTATTATTTTAATTATGCAAAGATAGAACATGCGTGTGTCCGGCTCTCAGACTGTGTGAAACCTCACTGTTGAAAATATTTCTGCACATATTTTAATTACACAAACACAAAATATTTTTACGTGCATGCAAATATATTTTTTTCAGAAGGTGATACACAACTGCAGGCTCTGAAATTATTTATGAACATCATTTCACAAGCTCAAAATATTAATGACTCTAATTTACTTCCAAATAACAGCAGATTAAATTTCATTTTTGGTAGGTGGCTGTGATATAGTGCTCACTTGTAGTGCTCAATCATATTCACTGCAGTAGATATGAGATGCAACTTGAAAATGGCCAGTAATATGTCTGCGAATGTGTGACGAATTTGGTGACAGAGGCGGACCACAGCTGCTGCTGTGTGTGTCTGTTGCTGGCACGTGTAAATGTACTTGATAGACATGTTCCATGGTACACTGACTATTGTACTTATATAATATACTTTGGGTTTTCTGCCAAATAAATGCCGTTGAGATGCCTAATCCTACCCCTTGTCTAACTCTGAGAATGATTCACACTACTTTTACTAATTAACCTCCATTACGGGACAGGCTACTCCTACAAAACACATGTAGGCCTGTACCTTCTTTTCATTCCTATTTGGAGCCAATAAACACATACACATAACATTTTAATATTTTTCTTTCTTAAGCTATGTTCCCTTACATTGCCAATAGAGTGAAAAGAGGTAGAATCATGTTTTGAGTGGAGTATCCCTTTTATTTTGTAATACCCTGATATAATACCGTCACTGTAAAAAACAAAAAAAATACATATAAATACATATACATATAAATCTGAGGTCATATCGCCCACCCCTAGTACCTGTCCTTATATCACAACACACACAAAAACAACACCTGGCTCCCTATATGTGACTGACACAGTGAGTGGACCCTGTTGCCCCTAGCAACTCCCTGCAGAGAATGTGGAGAGCATGTGGAAACTGAGATGCAAGGTGTGTGTGTGTGTGTGTGCATTGAGATGGGAAGAAGTGCTTCTATCTCTAAGTAGCAGTGATTAATATGGAAGTGAAAAGCTTTACTATTGTGCACACACAGCCACTGCTAGTACTTCAATGGCCAAGCAGTCCCTGTACATAGCCTCAGGAAACCCCACCTATCCTACTACAGGATGGTGTTTGTGTCTGTGTATGTGTGTGTGTCTTAGATGAGGACAAACACACAAATAACATGTATGGACAGCACAACACTTTGACACAACATTTAGCATTGTAAATAACCACTATCAACTAGCATGAATGAACACACACACACCACACACACACGGTTTTATGTATGTATTTATATATATATATATATATGCCCTGCATGCATATAAAATGAGATGCATAAATGTAAAAACACTTTTGCCTTCATTAAATTATAAAACTGAATTTATGTATCCATGCGTCCCTTTAGAAATCACACCAGGCTCCGAAATTAACACCTGCCAAGGGCCAAATTCGGGTAGATTTTCCGTTGGGCGAGTAAATCTCCGAAGGCTATCCACCACACTGGTGGGTAAATGTTTGCACCAAAATAGTCATGTAATAAAGTATGCTGAGAGCCTCTGCTGTGTGTCACTGGTGTGATTTACGGGCACGCTGATTCTGTCCTCTGAAAGTCCTGTGTTATTACGTTTATGATCCTTAAGTACATTTAATAGCAAATACTTCAAAAGAATTTTAAGATCAAGACTTCTTGAGTTGTATTCAGGCTTGAAATGATTAACCGTTGATCAACATATTAAAATAATTTTGCTTCAAAATTTGCTCTGGCCTCTTCCTTAAGTTTGTATTCAACATAATACCTTATTATTTCAATGAAATGTACTGAAACGAATGTATATGTGACACAAAAAGGCAATTTATTATTTTGGCCGGTAAAAAAAATGCTTGATTTTTTCATCTACCGGTCACATTGGCCGGTAAGTCAAAAAAGTTAATTTCAGACACTGGATCACATACACGGAGGCAAAACAGGAAAAAACACACACTCAGCACGACAAGCACTGTCATCTAACACACTCTACAGTGGACATGTTGCTTTAAATAATCGACACACCATTCACTATTTTGACTCTGTTGAAACAGTATTAGCTCAATACTAGATTAATATACAGTTGTATGCAAAAGTTTAGGAACCCCTGACAATTTCCATGATTTTCATTTATAAATATTTGGGTGTTTGGATCAGCAATTTCATTTTGATCTATCAAATAACTGAAGGACACAGTAATATTTCAGTAGTGAAATGAGATTTATTGGATTAACAGAAAATGTGAAATATGCATCAAAACGAAATTAGACAGGTGCATAAATTTGGGCACCCCAACAGAAAAATCACATCAATATTTAGTAGAGCCTCCTTTAGCAGAAATAACAGCCTCTAGACGCTTCCTATAGCCTGTAATGAGTGTCTGGATTCTGGATGAATGTATTTTGGACCATTCCTCCTTACAAAACATCTCCAGTTCAGTTAGGTCTGATGATTGCCGAGCATGGACAGCCCGCTTCAAATCACCCCACAGATGTTCAATGATATTCAGGTCTGGGGACTGGGATGGCCATTCCAGAACATTGTACTTGTTCCTCTGCATAAAGGCCAGAGGAGATTTTGAGCAGTGTTTTGGGTCGTTGTCTTGTTGAAATATCCAGCCCGGCGTAACTTCAACTTTGTGACTGATTCCTCAACATTATTCTCAAGAATCTGCTGATATTGAGTGGAATCCATGCGACCCTCAACTTTAACCAGATTCCCAGTACCGGCACTGGCCACACAACCCCACAGCATGATGGAACCTCCACCAAATTTTACTGTGGGTAGCAAGTGTTTTTCTTGGAACGTTGTGTTCTTTTGCCGCCATGCATAACGCCCCTTGTTATGACCAAATAACTCAATCTTTGAAACTTTGTTTCATCAGTCCACAGCACCTTATTCCAAAATGAAGCTGGCTTGTCCAAATGTGTGTTTGCGTACCTCAAGCGACTCCGTTTGTGGCATGTGTGCAGAAAAGGCTTCTTTCGCATCACTCTCCCATACAGCTTCTCCTTGTGCAAAGTGCGCTGAGTTGTTGAACGATGCACAGTGACACCATCTGCAGCAAGTTGATGTTGTAGGTCTTTGGAGGTGGTCTGTGGGCTGTTTTTGACCGTTCTCACCATCCTTCGCCTCTCCAATATTTTATGTGGCCTGCCACTTCTGGCCTTAACAAGAACTGTGCCTGTGGTCCTCCATTTCCTCACTATGTTCCTCACAGTGGACACTGACAGCTTATATTTCTGCGATAACTTTTTGTAGCCTCCCCCTAAACCATAATGTAGAACAATCTTTTTTTTCAGGTCATTTGAGAGTTGTTTTGAGGCCCCCATGTTGCCACTCTTCAGAGGAGAGTCAAAGAGAACAACAACTTTCAATTGGCCACCTTAAATACCTTTTCTCATGATTGGATGCACCTGTCTATGAAGTTCAAGGCTTAATGAGCTCACCAAACCAATTGTGTGTTCCAATTAATCAGTGCTAAGTAGTTACAGGTATTCAAATCAACAAAATGACAAGGGTGCCCAAATTTATGCACCTGTCTAATTTCGTTTTGATGCATATTGCACATTTTCTGTTAATCCAATAAACCTCATTTCACTACTGAAATATTACTGTGTCCTTCAGTTATTTGATAGATCAAAATGAAATTGCTGATCCAAACACCCAAATATTTATAAATGAAAATCATGGAAATTGTCAGGGGTTCCTAAACTTTTGCATACAACTGTACATTTTATCTTTTTCTTTTTTCTTTTCTTTTTATTGGTGCAAAAGGACAGTACATAAACACCAGCAGGGGTAGAGACATTCAATACACTGAAATAGATGGAGGAAAAGGTTTACATTCAATCAGAGGAAACATGAGAAAACTAAACTAAACTAAACCAAAAAAGATAAATAAATAAAATAAAATAAAAGATATAACAATAATAATAATATGCAAGCCAGTTATAGTTGCAAAGAGTAGAGTGATTATGCACGGCACACGTGTGTGTGTATAAGAGTGTATATGTATATGTGTGTATGTATAACTGATAGAGAAAAGACAGAAGAGAGAGGGAAGACTGAGCAAACAAAGTAAAAAAAAAGGGGGAGACACCAAATAAGGGTTATAACAACACTGAAGTTGGCACCTCTGGGCACCATCCATGTCACTGCGGGTGTACTAGGGCTCTGGCAGAGGTCAGCTGGGTTGGGCCTGCAAGTCACTCAATTTATTTGGGCTAATCTTCTTTGGGCTGCGCCCAGACCCTTAGGAGGGTGCTGAAGATAACTATGGCCCCTCCCAGAGCCTAACCCCAAACCCTCTGGAGTGAGCTGGCTCTGTCGGGGCCAGGAGGTATTTTTAAGTGTGTTTTGAATCCAGTAAGACGGTGTAGTCCCTCATTCGTCCAGGAGTGTTCTATCATAGAAAAGGTTTCAGTCAAACCTTTTGAATCCAGTGTACTCTGTCTTTGCCCTATGTCCTTATGTAAGTAAATGAGTGAGCAGATTACAGACTGAGCAAGTGGGTTGATCTTAAGCACATGTGTTATATCTAAAGCCGGGCTCAGGATACAAGAGATTTGGGCCAATTTATCCCCAATTCCCCCGTCCCAACAATCTGAGGAGAAATCTGGTCTGGGACTTTGGTTGATACCGATGTTAGGCCCAGATTATCTGGTAATGTGAGGGGTTTACAGATCCAGTCTTAAACCTCCCAAACTGCTTGCAGACTAATTGGAGCCGCCCCTATAACATCAAACGTGTTTGATATTTAGGAGTTCAAATTTGGATGATTACGTCAGTACTTTCCGAGCGGCACCACAGTAGCCAATAAGAGAGACATGTCAGAGCAGCTGACGGTGTTGCCAAGCAATGGAAAACATACTAGCTCTTGAGGCTAATGTTAGCTAGCATACTACTGTTGACAGATATTAAACCTCTAGTTCTTGCTGAAGAATAGACAACCTGTGTTGACCGTGTCTCCCCAACCATTTTCTCATCCAGACTCGTGCCTTCTGCTTTTGTTTTTTCTCACTGCAAAGCAATACTACAGCAAGTTATCGCACAATGGCAGTCTCCATATTGTTTACATCTGCTTCCCCATGAGAACACGTGAGGTGGAGCATTGTTTCCCTCTGGCATGACAATCTTAATAATATCCTGTAGTGTGTGATGAGCCATTATTTTCAAATCTTGCAGTGTGTGCATCATAAAAAATCTGCATTGTATGTTTTTACACTGTAACATTGTGGTGATAGTAACAAAACACTGTCGCTATTGCACTTACTCTATGCTCAGACATCCGTTTCGCCCCGCTGGCTTTGGTTGTTTTTTTTTGGGATTCTGAATGTCTCAAGCACTCCCTGTCCATATGTGTCCCAAAGCTTTGGTTAACGCACAGCGACTCCACTTCTGTTTCCATTGGTGCACATTTACCGCAGCAGCACCACCAGTTGTCCATGGCACAGGGAAGCTCTGTGCCACTATCCTCACCAGCTGGTGGTGCTTGACTCTCAGCTGTGGCGACCTCTTCCTCCTCCATACGCTGTAATTCCTAACTACTAATCACTCCGACTCAATCATCACTCTTGTGCGCAAAGTTAACCAGATGAAGACGGAAATACAGCGTCTTGAGGAGAAAAACAAAGATTTGGAAGCAAGGTCGCGCAGAACAACCAAATTTCTTAGCCTCAACCCAAAAGGTCTTAACCATCCAGTAAAATATTCTCACACCTAAGAAAGCTTAAGTCCAATATAGTTTATCTTCAGGAAACGCATCTGCGTAACAGTGACCATTCTAGGCTTAAGAGGGGAGGTTTTACACAGATATTCCAATCTAAATTTAATGGTAAGAGCAGAGGTTCTGCTATTTTAATACAGAGGGATGTACAGTTTTATTGAATGTAAGGTAATATCTGATAAAAATGGACGTTTTGTGATTATACAAGGAGTGCTTTTTAATACGCCAGTGGTCATAGCTTGTGTTCATAAACCTAATTGGGATGATGCTTATTTATTTAGTGACTTCTTTGCTCAACTTCTGGCTTTGAACACTCATCAACTCATACTAGGGGGGGAGTTTAACTGTGTCCTCAACCCCATTCTGGGCCACTCCAAGGCTCCAGTTGGTCCTCTCTCCAAATCAGCCCACGTTATTAATGATTTCCTCCAGGCTTATGGGGTAACAGACCCCTGGAGATTCACAAACCCTCAAACTAAACAATTTTCCTTTTTTCCCCCCCAGTGCACTAGTCATATTCAAGAATAGACTTCTATCTTTTGGACAATCTTCTGGATTCCTCCTGATACACAAATCTACTATGAGGGTACTGCAATTTCTGACCATAGCCCAGTGGTGATGTCTCTCTGTTTTCTAGATAGGGCTTTACCTCTTACCACTTAATTCGATTTAATCCGTGATTTTTGTCGGACAAGAACTTAGTACTTTTATATCAGAACAAATAGACTTTTTTCTCTGCATGTCTAACCGAGCTTATTAGCCTCCTAAATAATATCAATCGAAGCCATAAGAGTGCACCGTCTGGAGATCTTTATAAGGAAAGGATCTTACTGCAGACATAATTTGACAATCTCACATCCGACAGTGCAGTAGACATCCACTTAAAATCCAGGCAGAAATATTATGAACATGGGGAGTGAGCAAGTAAACTTCTCTGCCATCAATTGAGGCAATCTGCAGCCTCCAGTCTAATATCTGCAATTGAAACACCCACATGTGATCTTTCCACTGATTAATGACCTCTTTAGGAGGTTCTATGAGGAACTGTACTCTTCAGAAGCGAAGGAGAAGTCTTCAACTTCTCAGTTCCTTGTCACCCTTGAGACACCAAAAGTGGATGCAGAACATAGCAGACCTTGACAAACCCCTCTCGGTGGCAGAGATTTATCAGCCATCAAAATCTATGAAAAACAGTAATGCCCCTGGTCCCACCGGCTTCCCAAGCAAATTTTATTATAAAATCTTGCAGAAAATGTCACCTTTAATCTGTTACGCCTACACCAAAGCACTCCAACAGGGGTTGCTTCTCCCAACCATGTCTCAGGCCATGATATCTGTCGTCCTGAAAAAGGATAAGGACACATAAATGTGTCCTATTGTCCTGTGAGTTTACTAGGATGTGACTATAAAATCCCTACTAAAGCCCTAGCTTTTCGGCTAGAATCTGTTATGCCTACAATAATTCACACGGACCAGTCAGGCTTTATCACAGGCAGACAATGATGTGCCAATTTGCACCAGCTATTTAACATTCTTTATACATCTATGACGATCAAGGCTTTGGAAGCATTTCTATCTCTAGATGCCCACAAAGCTTTCAATCGTACTGAATTCAAATATCTTTTTTCAGCACTGGAAAAATTTTTATTTGGCCCATAATTTATCTCCTGGATAAAAGTGCTGTACTCACCGCCACAGGCATCAGTCTATAGAAACAGGATAATGTCCCAATACATCCCCCTACAAAAGGGAACTCAGAAGGGCTGCCCTTTGAGTCCCCTCCTCTTCAATATTGCCATAATACCTTTGGCTGTCTCCCTGAGGGCCAGCATCAGAATGATAGGTATACGTAGAGGAGGGCAGTTACATAAACTATCTTTGTATGCAGATGACCTCCTACTTTTTATTTAGAGCCCCATACTACCATTCCCAGCGTTCTGGATGTTATCTCAAACTTTGGTGATGTCTCAGGATATAAAATTAACCTCACAAAGAGCCTGCTCTTCCCAGTTAATCAGTCGGCTCTGGACTTAATTTATGACTTATACCCTTTTAAGGTTGTTCATGACTCTTTAACATATGTGGGAGTCCTCTCTGGCTCGGATACTGATGTGGCCGGGTCCGCACTGTCGGCGGGTTCAACGGCGAAACTGTTCCTTCGGGTGGCAGTGGAGGGAAGCACCAGTCGACTTTAGTGACAAACATCACTGACAACAGATTATATCAGCTGTAGCTAATTAACATTAACACCATTAGTAACTTAACAATAGGCCGAAATTAAACCTTTGGCTAGTGTTTGATTAAAGTGCTCTCTGCAACCCATTGTCTGTACTCAGACAACGATTATCTGTGTGTTATCAGCATTAAGAGTTGGAATCTCCTAGTATAACTTTGATGCATATCATATCAATAATTTAAGCTTATCATCATAATAGTTCTGAATCAGAACCTCCAGTATTTGGTCTAAGTAGCTCGTGGAAAATAAGGTGCAAAAGTCAGTAGGCTACAGCTGTCATTTCAATGTGTCAGATACACAACAATATTTCATAAACAATATTTCATATCTTCTTCTGCTCATCTGATTTTCAGGTTGGAGCTATAGGTTTGTACATTTGGTTAAGCTATTTCATGTTACAGGTGCTTCTGACTGCAAGTTTTCCATCAGTGTAATGATTTAATGTAAAATGTAGATGACAAGATACAGTAATAGTGAGCTTCAGGTGTCAAATCTTCCAATGTCCAATGTGAATTATGTACATGCACATTATTAATGTGTCTGTGTGCATGTATAATGTACATACACCTTGTGTCCTGCTCTCAGCTTGTGAAAATCAGGCTACTCTTCAAATTCTACGTATATCTGACCCTTCCCTGCTCTCTGATGCCACATGCCACATGCCACATGTAAGTGTGTGGAAAAGAATAATACACACTAGAAAAGCCTCCAGCCACAGTCTGCTAGGTTTTGCTCGACACAGAAGCAGAGCAATCAAACAGAGAATCATCCCTGTCTAAAATTCAAACACATCCTGTTTTTTTCCTGTGTGATCAGCATATCAAGACAAGCTCAGTTTAACATGCTTCAAACACACAGACACACACACTCTGTTTCTAGAAACAAACCTGCCATGCTCACGGACGTCATGGAAAGCACAGCTGTGAGAGAGAGTGGGTATGTGTGCGCGTGGGCAGAGACGACGCAGATAAATGTGACATTGGCCAGGTCAGAGGGATCATGGGAACGGTTGCTGTGGAAACTAGGAGGTCACTGGCTGATTCTACAGGTGTGGTGATGTCACTAATGATGTCAATAAC
Organism: Siniperca chuatsi; assembly: GCF_020085105.1. Lineage (NCBI taxonomy): Eukaryota > Metazoa > Chordata > Actinopteri > Centrarchiformes > Sinipercidae > Siniperca > Siniperca chuatsi. The sequence continues at coordinate 1,458,251 of NC_058045.1, read as the reverse complement.
AGCGATAGAACAAGCTGACAGAATAACTGAGCAGTATATGAACATTTGGAGTAGACACACAGCAAATAGACTTCACAATGCACTTCCTTTCTCCAACTCATTGAGCAAATACAGTGTGCATGTGCATACACATACACACACACACACACACACACACACACACACACACCACAATCTGATATCGTGACAGCCCTAGTTAGGTAATTAGTATTTCACAACAGTGTTAGGCTCACTCAAAGGTTACTATAGTTTTAAGTTTACTTTTACAGAGGATTTCCATCTGGACATGACTGACAACTGCATTTTTTGGCATAAAAATTTTAAATTTAAGACACTGTACATATTGGCAAAGTGTATTGACTATTAGCTGATAGTCATTACAGATGATGGGGGTCTGTCAAATCAAGACTAAGAGTCTACAGCCATGTTAGTGGCTCTGTGAGGCTTATTTAAGGGATCACCAAAGTTATTATAATTCATCCTGTGGAGACCATGAATGTGTGTGTCATAATTTCATAGCAATCTATCCAAAAGTTGTTGAGATATTTCAGTCTGGACCAAAATGGTGGAATGGCTCGTGTGGCTAAAAAACATTAAAGAAACACATATACAGGGTCTCTTATTCAGAGGCTTTCTGTAAAAAAATCAGGAACCAATCTGTGATCAGTATCAGATCAGCTGATTCTCATGACATTAAATCAGTGATCAGTCTCAGGTCCAAAAAGCCTGATCAGGGCATCCCTATTTCTTGTCCAATTCAATGACCTATCAGCACACTTTACATTCTATTGCCACACAACTAATGCTGGAGTGAAATTAGAAGCTAAGCTTTGTAGAACTCATTGTATAAATAGAGTAAATGGACTCTATTCATTCAATTTGGATTCTTTGATCAAATTTAGGTTGTGGCAATGGGGTAACTTCCACTGTCTCTCTCTTTTTATAGTGAAAACATCCATACACACACACACACACACACACACACACCAAATCCAATACACTTTAAGGGCATCAGTTTCATCATCACCTCCTAACCCACCGAGACAGCTGTCAATCAACCAAACACCTCAAAACATACCTGTTAAGCCTTAATATCTACTACATGGAGCAACAACTCTCAAAATCACCACCAAGACACACATTAGAAGAAGTCATTTTAAAAAAGAAGTTGTGTTTTTTTTGCAGTCCATTGGATGTTTTCTTAGAGTCTGCATCTACTGGGCCATTATCAGAACTACAACTTAAAACACTAAAGCTCTGGCTTTACTACTCAACAGCTGGAAACAGTAGTTTTTAACAAGCACTACTTCAACAGGAGTAAATAGTACATTTGGATTAGTAGGCCAACAAAGTCAGGACAGCATATTGCATGTATGATACAGTGTTCATCATTTTGGCCAGCTTATGTGAAATAAATCCATCCATCCATTTTCTACCGCTTGGTCCCGTTAGGGGTCGCGGGTGACTGGAGCCTATCCCAGTGACTTTGGGCCTTAGGCAGGGTACACCCTGGACAGTGGCCAACTCGTCGCAGGGCTAACACAGACACAGACAAGGACAGACAACCATTCACTCTCACATTCATTCAATACGGGCAATTTAGAGTTATCAATTAACCTACACATGCATGTCTTTGGACGGTGGGAGGAAGCCAGAGAACCCGGAGAGAACCCACGGTAACACGGGGAGGACATGCAGACTCCACCAAACAAACGGGCAATGATTGGAAGGAGCACATGGTAAACGGACTGCATTTATATGGCGCTTTTCTAGTCTATCGACCTTTACAACATTCACCGCTCATCAGGAGCGGTGAGGGGTTCATTGTCTTGCTCAAGGACACTCTCTGGAGGAGCCGGGGATCAAACCAGCAACCTTACCATTACTAGACGACCGCTCTACCTCCTGAGCCATGCCGCCCCACATATTTTCCTGTTAATTTTACAAATACTGACAGCATATTCCAAGAAAGCTTTAAAAGCTTCAAAAAAAAAAATGTAAGCACAAAAATGCAGACACTTGTGAATTCACTTTGAAATCCTAATGGAAAACTAGTATTAGCAATGAATCTGGACAAAGCAGTGTTCTATGGAGTGCACATCTGCTTGTGCATACAGCACGACAGCTACAGCTCAACAGGTAAACTCTGAAAGCATATGGTGCTCTGAAGAGATGAAGTATATTATTATTATCAACCACAAAGACAGTGGAAATCATCACTGTCACTACTGTGCATTCCTAATAATGGAACGAATATAGGCTAATAAATGTAAGCCCTTTTCCATTTGTGGTGTAGCTGAGTACACAGGGCTCTCACACACACACACACACACACACACACACACACACACACACAGCTTGCTATTAGACCCTCCAGGCTGAGTTTGTGAAACAGATCCTCCGGAATGTGATAAAGGACAACACAAGCTTGTTGAAGACCGTTACCAACAGCCTCACCTGCACTAAGACATCTGAGACTGTGCAAAAGCAACATAGACACAAGTCCATCCCTAGAACACACACACGCAGTAATCAGCTGCCTAACTGTGTTGACAGGCCGGGCCTGCGGAGAATAGCGATACGGGCACTACAGAGCCAGCATGGGGCCTTAAACCAGAGAGCACTCACAACACTGTCACATTAATGTCCCTCTCCTAACGAGCAGAGCTGTACAGCTACTCCTACACCATATCCGTCAGCGGGCTCTTCCAGCAGATTCCACTGACAGTTGCCATTGTAAGATGCGGTGCGCGGTGTAGAACTGGGTGTGTGCTGGACTGAAGAGCTGTCACTTAGCTAACGTGTTCAGCCTCGTCTCTAAACGGCTGCCATGGAACAGTGAAGGGCAGGAAAGCAGACAAGCTGTAAAAGTATTTCCTGAGCCTCAGGACGGACATACTTACAGGGACAGACATTTTGCTGGTGCTGTCTCTCTCCTTGGCTCCTGGCTGTAAAACGCACGGCGGTCTTTTTTCCAGATGCTACTTTTCCCACAGAACGAGGTTTTCTTCACGGCTCCCCAAGTGTCAGTCCTCCGTCATCGATCCCATGGCGGACTCTATAGGAAAGGCAGACATGCAGCTGTAGAAAGTGGTCTGGCAGTCGCTGGGTTTAGGTGTAGAAAATGTGCCTGCAGCGAAAGCAAAGCTTTGCGACAGCAGTGCGGCCGCCTGAGTGTCCGGCAGACCCGGCTGTCTGTCCCTCTCCCTCCGCCGCGCGGCTCTTCTGCCGCGGGTGCCTTCACGGACCCCTTTAGAAATGCTTCAATAAAAGCTAGTAAACGACGCAGCGATGATTCGGGAGCTCAAGCGACTTCCACCGTTATGCTGACGGCTCTGTAGCGTTGGCTCCGGGAGGAGAGCACCGCCTTTGCCGCTGTCTGTTGCCGTCCTTCCCCAGGGAAGAACCCGTCCAGCCTTAAAGAGACCGCCTCACTACAAGGACTAGTCATTCCTACAGTTTACAACGCACTTTAACAACCCACAGCACGGTAACGCCTGGAGCATTTGTTTGGAACAAGCCTTTAAAGGCATGTTTTAGCCCATTCACTACACATCATTCATACTTAAAATTAGCCTGCAGACGACTATTTTGCAAATCATGCTGCCATATTTTGGAAATTTGAGTGGTTTACATCCCTGTTAGTACACTGTACACTACTCTAAGCCTATAGCTCTCTATACAACTACATTAATATATAGCCTATACTATCTATAGAGTATACTATTATGAAAGAAGAACAAGTTGTCACAAACGATTTAAATATTAGAGAACATCCATACAGGCCAGTGAGACTTCTAGAGAGACGCTCTGCCTCTCCCGGCACCAGAGCTATCCATTCTTTCCCTTACCATTTGAAAACTTATTTGCAAACTCTGGAAATTTGAATTTTTTCTTCCATCACAGTAAATATCAAGTCTGCATTCATTTTTGTCAAAGTTACATTATTATTTCTAAAACACAGTAACATGATTTGCAAAATGGTTAGCTGTAATATTAATATGCCTAGAACAGCGTCTACAGTCTAAATATCCTGGGCTATGCGGTCTCTGTATTGCCTCTTCTGATGAGCAGCTGTTTGTGCAGTCATTATCAGAAGTTATTCAGTTGCATGTTTCTGCTCATTTTAACAATGTGGCCCAGATATGATCATTTTAACACAGTGACACTGACAAAAATCATAATAATCATAATTTATAAACACACCTCTGATAACAGAGAGTTGTTTGAAATCAGTAGGTCATTAAAATGATTGGAATAGATGGAATGGATGGATTGTCAGGATGATGTGCGGTACAGTTGAGCCTCCGCTGCCACACTGACTCTTCTTTGTGTGTATGTGTGTGTGTTTTCTGCAGGAACACAATCAGACTCCCTGCTGTGGTTTAAATAACAGCAGCTATTTTCACCCACACACCTCGCACACTTAAATGTCCCACATGCATGCCCACATCCATCTAGGGTTGCAGGAACATATGTATGTTATATTTTGTATGTTATTGTTTTAGACAATAGCAATGTGTGTCCTTCTCCTTAGATTAGATTAGATTAGATTAGATTAGATTAGATTAGATTAGGGAGGACACAAACGGTGAAGTTTGTCACTAGAAAAGAATGCAGCTGCTGCAGCTTGGCTACATTTTGGTTTTGTACCAAATGTCAAGGCAGAGCCAGCAAATCTCAGAGCATTCAACAGACAAACCCTGAACTGTCTACACAACCAATCAAGGGCATAGGTTTCAGAAGGGGGGAGATGGTAAAGTTAGTTGGTATCAGAGAGTCAAAATAACTGCATTTATACTACATACATTTATGATACCTGATGAATTCAGGACAGTACGACAATTCTAAATTATATGGGGGAGAATTGGGGGTGGCTTATGTATGTTTTCTTTTTGCTGAAGAGAGGATATTCTGACGTTTTTGGGAGAGCAGGGGAGAATATAGATTTATATTTTCATTATTTAGAATCTGGCAAAATATGGCAGTGCTTAAATTGAACTGTGCCCAGTTTATTCATTCAGTGACAGTAACTGTTCATTTAGAGGCTCTATATTCAAAAGAGTGGCAGTAATATTCAACATTGTTTTGTTTGCCCCACATAGATAGAAGTGCAGGAACATCCGAACTCTCAGCTGACTCATGTTTGTATGTCGTGTTCCCAGATCTTAGTTATTAACTTGAGGAGAACAATGTTATTATTACTAATAGAAATAATAAGATAATGAGATGCATTTTTTATTTGATGCATGTCTTTTACACTATCAAGGAAATTGTATGCAGAATAAAAACAATCCCTCATGACTGAAGGTCTTAATGAGACTCAAATCCAGTTCCACTGCAGTGCAGCAGGGTGCATATGAGAGATTTAGTGATGGTTAAGATATCACATGTCTATAAGTAATTACAGTACCAGCTCTATGTTAAAATGATGAGCCCTCTGGCTATCATGTCAATAAAATAAAACATGAGAGGAGAAACTGAGGTTAAAAACATCAGTTTGTTGATGTAAAGGGCTGATATCCTATCAGTAAATTCTAATCTGATCCAGTCATTGTGGTCCACCTCTGACATATTGCACTTGATTGATTGATCATCATTAGAGATTACCTCAAACTGCACTGGTTGTCTATGGGAAACCATTATGGTGAACTGCCTATGCTGAAACATTCTGATTGTAGTGGAGTTTTAGCGTCCTATGACGATATAAGTGCTGTTTCAGACTGTCTGTGTGGTGTGTGTGTGTGGAAGGTAGGGTTTAGTAGTGAATCACAAGCTGTTTTTAGGCTACTGTCTGGAGCACTTCTGTCTTTAAACTATCTTTATTCAAGATACATAAAGCATTTTACCATCTTCATAAGTCACCAGAGGAAGTACTGTTGGTAAATAGCTCTGGATTTCCTAAACTGACACCCTAGAGTACAACTAAACAAATACCGTGGAACATACTGTATACACTATTGTGAAATTTCAGAATATTTTAGATTGTTGAATGCAAAGCAGAATATGCTATACTGGAAGGGATTGTGTTGGGCCAAAAAAATCAAGGATGAGGTTGGGTGTTTATAAATGGTCCATGTAACATTTATCAGTTTTATTTTCCATTTAAAAATAGAATTGATAAAATAGTAAATTGGGAACATTTCTAACATTTTCTAAATTTGCATTTTTCAATCGTCAGATAAATGTTTTGATAAGTGGGTCCCTGCTTGTTTGTATCTCGTGTACGAGGACACATATACGCACACATAAGCATGCAGGCGACGCAATATACATTTCTGCCGTTGGTTTCAGACTATTCCATCAATAGAGAGTTGGTGCCTGTAACGCAAAAAGGAATGTAGCAATGCACCATCAAAAGGCAGGAGAAAAGGATTGCTTGACACTAAACATGGATATAACAAAAACGGCTTTGCAAATGTTTGAGGAGCAAAATGCATTTAACATGTTTGTTTGATGAATATAAACATTTTTAGGTTACAAGAAAACTTCATAGGGGACCTTTAGGATTTGGACTTGTCTTTTCAGTTTTCTTTCCAGGGCGTAGATGTTTGATGTCCCTGAAATTTAACAGTAGAAGTTCAGTCCTAACTGGCTCAGTTGTCATGTAGTTCAACTTCAATTTGATAATGGACCATGAGATGCTGTTGAAAACCCTGGAAAAAGTTAATAAGATCATTTTGTCAAACTACTACTAAATTGAATTTTTCAACATTGTTTTTATGGACAACTACACTGATACACATTATACTAAACCCCTTGGTAAGGCCCTTTAGGTGCACGAATGTGACCATTCAATTCAATTTTATTTATATAGCGCCAATTCATAACAGAAGTTATCTCATTGCACTTCTCATATAGAGCAGGTCTTAACCATACTCTTATATTATTTACAGAGACCCAACAATTCCCACCAAGAGCAAGCACTTGGCAACGGAGGCAAGGAAAAACTTCCCTTTAACAGGCAGAAACCTCAAGCAAAATCTATAGGCTCAAGCTGGGCAGCCATCTGCAGCAACCATGCTGTGTCTGTGTGTCTGTGTGAGTGAGTGAACAGGAGGAAAGAGATCATACAGTAGAACAATGCATATTCCACATTGGGATTTACAATAATAGTAATATTAATAAAATAATAATAAGACTAATAATAATAATTGTAGTAGCAGTTGTGAAGCAGTAACATGGGAGCAGTAGGTGGCCCGCAAACATAGATCCAGACTCTACAGCTTCGGAGGCAGAAGTACCTGCTGAAAGAGACAGAAGGAGAGAGGAGAGAGAGCAAAACTACAGGAGCGAGAAGATGTTGAATTTGTAACATGCATTAATGGGATAGATGGAGAGGAGGAGAGAGGTGCATCATGTCTCCCAGCAGTCTTGGCCTATAGCAGCATAACTAAGGGATGGTTCAGGGAATCACCCAAGCCAACCCTAACTATAAGCGTTATTAAAGAGGAAAGTCTTGAGCCTACTCTTAAATGTGGCGATGATGTCTGCCTCCTGAACCCAAACTGGGACCTGATTCCACAGGAGAGGAGCTTGATAACTGAAGGCTCTGGCTCCCATTCTACTTTTGGAGACTCTAGGAACCACAAGAAACCTTGCATTCGTGGAGTGCAGTGTCCTAGTGGGGTTATAAGGTACTATGAGCTCTTTAAGATACATCAATTATATTCTGGATTTTAAAAAGGAGCCGGTGCAGAGACGCTAATATTGGAGAAATAGGATCTCTTTTCCTAGTTCTTGTCAGTTCATGTGCTGCAGCATTCTGGATCAACTGGAGTGTCTTAAGGGACTTATTCAGGCAGCCTGATAATAAGGAATTGCAATAATTCAGCCTAGAAGTAACAAATGCATGGACTAGTTTTTCAGCATCATTTTGAGACAGGATGTGTCTGATTTTTGCAATGTTACATAGGTGAAAGAAGACTGTCCTTGAGGGGCTGGACAGGTAGGGAACCTCAGGCAGACGGCCCGAGGGCTGGACAGGTGCAGAGCTGGGAACCTCAGGCAGATGGCCCGAGGGCTGAATAGAAGAGCAGAGCAAGTCAGGGGGGCGCCCAGGAGGCAGGGCTGAAGGGCTGAGTAGATCCGAGTGATGACCAGACGTACGGAGCAACTTGTGAGGTCCCCAACAAAGGCAAAACCCCTCCAGAGGCCGGACTAAAGACGGCTGACAAAGACCAAAACCATCTGGATGTCTGGCGGAATGCCGGCGGCGCAGGCCGAAGGTCACAGGAGGCAGACGGTGAAGGCCGGCAATGTGGCTTGAGAACAAGATCAGGGTCTTTTGACAGGGCAGCAGGACTGGAAGCTGGCGACGGAGAGACTGGTAGAGGAGCCAGCGGAACCAGTGATGCCAGAGAACCAGGAGCCTGCTGCTCTGGTGGAACAGGAGAGTGCTGCAGCACAGCAAGTTCATATGGTTGCGGCCCAACCGGAGCAGGGGGCTGCTGCGATCCAGCAGGGAGTTCAGACGGCTGTTGTGGTCCAACAGGGAGCTCAGGGGGCCGCGGCAGCGCAGGAACTGGTGTTGGCCAGGCTGCCGACTGGGGACCAGGTAGGACTGCTGAAGGCTCTGGGATGCTGGGCAGCTGTGATGAATGACAACGGCGGGAGCCATGCTTCCTTCTGGGGGTTTTCCCAGAAGGTGCCAAGACAGGAACGGGCTGAGGTGCAGACTGGAGACTAGCACGCAGGAAGTAGGCATGCAGGGATATCTGCTGGAAACTAGATGGCCGGGGTGCAGGCTGATGACTGGCAGGCCAGGAATCAAGTTGATTTTCTTTCTCCATTAAGGAATAAGCAACCAGCCTGTTTTCAATGTCTGTAGAGCCTGCTATGGACAAGTGCAGTCTCTCCAAAACAGAATTTACCTCCTGGAGCTCCTGGGAGTCATTGGGTCCATGGTCTGTTCGTTTTGTTGTATGAGTGTCACGCAGGGAAACAGGGAACACAAGGGAATAGGACCCAAACACAGACTTCAAGGCAGAGCAGAGGCAGTTTAGCAAATTTATTACAAGGGAAGGCTTACATGGATAGTCAGGCAGGCAGAGGTCCAAATCGGGAAGGCAGTCCAAGACAAAGGCAAACAAATCCGACAAGGAGCAGGCAAGGTTCAAAATCCAAAAAACCATGCCAAGGTCAACAATGAACAGAAGAAAAGGCCAAACTGAAAAGAAGGGAAACCATGTGCAAATGCAAACGACCAACTGACACTAAACAAAGGAAAAAACCTGGACTAAATACACTTAGGTAGGGGAGACAACGAGACACAGGTGCAATTAATCAAGGCAGGGCCAACTATCTAAACTGGAGGGAAAGCAAACAAAGACAGGAAGTAAAACACAAGACACACGAGGAGAGGAGAACACTACAAAATAAAACATGAAACAGGGCAAAACCCCAGAACTATGACAACAGCTGTCTTGTGTCTTGACCACACTTGTTGTGGTACTTGATTTAGCAGAGTTTCATGTTCTATCATTAATGGCATCTGTGTTGGTGCTCTTGTGTTTACTAAAACTTTTCCTGCCTTTCCCTCATCACATGCCCTTAATGATATTCTAAGGTACTGTTTGTCTGAGGAGGTGTGAATGTACTTGTTGCTGGTCAGCTTCCATTCTTGTGCTTGCAATGCTACTTTCACCATTGGGCCAAGTTCATGAGACTCATGTCCTTTTGCTACTAGTAATGTGATGTGGGGTGGAGTTGTGGACTTGGAACCATTCCTGCAACTCTGATGGGAGTGTTACAGCTTCTTCTTGTGGCCCTACGTACACATTTTGGCTGATAATGTAATACAATCTTCTGTTCGCCAGCACCTCTCAGCATTCGTCAGTCTTTATGCTCCTGCTGTTCATCATACATGATTGCGATGATTGGAACTTGACAGCTTCTTCCATCTGGGTTTCTACCCATGGCTTCCACATTTGCCATTCCTGGAGCAATCTTGACTTTGGCATCAATTGAAGCCAGTATATGAAGGTTGGACTTGGTTGGTGGTTTCCTGTTGTGTCTGTACTGGCACCATTCTTGCCAGTGAGTGTTCAGGAAAGTCTATGTAGAGGCCATCTTGTGTGCACATAATGTTGGCCTTTAGAGGGCACAAAATGTCTCTTCCAAGACTTTACAGTCCTGTTGATACTCCCCTATGGAACGCTCCTCATCAGATGTGCCTCCCACTGTGTGTACACTTAACTCATCATTCTCCTCCTCTGCAGTGGGTTGTTGTTCTTTTAACTCTTTTTCTTTCCCTTGTCTTTTTCATCTCTCATCAGTGCCAGTATCTGTATGCTACCTATCTGAACCACCCTAACACTTCTCTCTCCCTAGCACACTTGCTTTCCTGTACATTGTAAATGATACTTCACACTATCACATTCATGTCCAAAGAAAGTAACTAATCATTCACACACCAGTACAGCAATTTGTGGATCATTGTCTCGAGGAAGCGAGGATCAATCCGGGATCGAACTGCCAACCTTCTGATTGGTGGACAACCCGCTCTGCCACTAAGCCATTACTTTGGTTTTCTTGTGGCCATCGTAGCTTTCCTGATGTTCGTTCATGCCACTTTTTCATGCAGAGTTACAACTGAATCTGCTTTTTATGATCTGGGTGTTGTCTTATTACCAATGGCATTGGTCGCAGCCGCACCACCTCCTTTTACCATTTTTGCCCCCATATAGCCCTTTTTCCTTATTACATTATTATTATATATTATATTGTTTCCTTCCACAGTATGTCAAGAAACTTCTTTTGTACTAGGGACAAATTAACTATTTTAGTGATTTACCAAAGCTTCTGATTACAGTATTTCCTGCTGTCTTGCCAATGCTTTATGCCGTCTTTATCATAGTAGGTTTGTTCCAACTAAAAGCGTGTTCTTACTCTCTCTACAGCTCCTTTATCTGTAATATGCTCTAGTAATATCACCTCGTCTTCACTACTATTCCCCTTATCCATCAACTCACTAAAATATGTAAAATTAAGCTAAACACAGTTTTAAGATTTTAATGCATGTACCTCCGATTTACTATTTACACAGTTAACTGCTTACATATATACACTCTTCTGGCCAGTGCCGCTGCCCCATAGGCCCCTCTGCAGTGCACGCAACAACCTTGCCACTGTCCTGTAGGCTCCTTAGCAACTTGCAACTATTTTACTGTCATCGTCTCAAAGGCTCCTTAGTGTCACGTGCAACAACTTCTCTATTCTTCACAAATCAGCTCATTGCCCATCTCTTTCCTAACTGGAACACTTCAGCCCACAGCTGAAACGCTACAGAGATGAAAGACGGTATCTGCAACATAAATTTGCATTAAACTCTTATCCCGCCAGTGATTTTACTTCATACACAGTGTTGTTTTAGTGAGTGTTTTCAAAGTTTTAACTGTTTTTTCGTGCTTTTTCTTATTTATGTGTCCAATAACTTTAAACTAGGTTCTTTTAAAGAGTCGTTCTGATTTTTCTCATGTGAGCGGACTGGGACCACTGCACACACATTCAAAATTTGCAGAAAGAAAAAAAGGCTCTGCTTACCTCTGATTTATTGTAGCCACTGGTCTGATATGCAGACAATCCACCTCCTGGCTGGCTCACCAATTCATATCGGATCACAGAAGTCCACACCTGGGCCGAAGAATGAGTCTGGCTTCCTTTTCCACCACTTTCCCAATAGATCAGGTGAATAAAAACTGGAGACACTCGAAATAAGTCACTAGAGAAGATCAGAGTTCAATGCAATAGTTTATTAAGAGATAAACCCGGGTTTTTTATTGCCCCAAAACATCCCTCCTTCTCTGGTGAATTCTCCACCTATTTTTCTAAGAATAATTCAACTTTTCCAAGAAACAACGGTGTCATATGCCAGGAAGGAACCTGATTTTTCCGGTCAAAGCCAGTTCAGATCAGTTTTGTGACACTAAAACTGGGCTCTGGAAAGTTCCAAAAACTTTCCATGATCTCATTCTAATGAAGCCAGGAAAAAACTGATCATTCTTGTCTCAGGGTGTTTCGACTGTATTTAAAAAACAAAACAAAAACTTTAATGCTTTCATACATTATATGGTCTAATTCATTGATTCACACCTTATATGTTCTAATACACATGCTGGTTATATGATAAATCCACAACACAGTTTGTTTAATGAAACCATCCTCTATTAATGATGAGTAGTAAGCTGCGCTGGCATTACGGAGGGCCTTCCTATGTTTTAAGACTATCTTGCCAGACTAAACGAGATTCTTACAGATTGGTGGAACGCCATTTCCTTAAAGTTTTTGTGATGTTTGCTTTAATTTGTGGGTTTGGGTTGTTATGGACCATCATGCCATATTACAAAATAATGGTGCTATACAAAGAACACTGTTCTGTGATACAGTAACAACAAAATAAAGCAGGTGATTTGAGCAATCAGCAGTAGAATTCCAACAGGGGTGATAGAAGAACAATGATCAATGTGGAAGCTCTTCACAACCTACTTTAGAGAACAGTTTTGACATCTCAATAATCAAAAATAAATTAACCAGCAGACTTAAAGTGATCAGTTTGTGTTTATTGGATGTTTAATTTTTACATGAAGAAACAGAGAACTGTATCAAAACGCCACAGTACAGTAATAATACATCAAATCCCCCTCTCATATCTCTCCTTTTTCGTATCAATCCTCCTCTCCCCACTGTTCTTCTGTCTTTGTCTTCATATTAGTTCATAACCAGGACAAAGCACCACCTGAGGGACAGGCCGATATCAGCCATCACATCTGCTCGTGGTCCTCCGCTGATATGATGGATAAGACGCAGTTTGATTTATTACACTTCTACTGTGGTATTGATCAGCATTACAGTGCTCTGTACAGGGTCCACAGAAAGCTTTTCACCTGAATGCATGAATACATGTTATCATAATTTCAGTGGTCAGCAAGGTGTTTCAGTGTCCCACGATGGTTTACAAAGTATGAAAATGTTCGAATTTAAAGGCATTACATCAACTATCGTTTTTTCCAACCCAAAAACATCATTAACGACCTAAAAAAACTATATTGGTCGAACACTGAAACAATGAAAAATCTACCCAAAAATGTCATAAATCTAACCAAACATTTGACACACAAGGACATATTGAACCTTTAATGTCTTTTTGAGGAAAAAGCCAGAAAGTTTCAAAACCTACACATGGGGGCTTTAACCATCAGCACTACATAATGTAGTGTATGGGCAGGGTTTTTTCCATAATGTTAGGTGACTATTGCTTGGAGTATTTCTAAACCTTTGACAGACATGGAACTCTCCTGACTCGATCATTAGTACAAACAATATGACACTGCTGAAACAGTTTTCTTTTGCAGAGGACGGTACCATCTGTAGCTTTTTGATGGGCAGTTTGAGGTAGCAGGAAGAGGCGAAGTTATAGGTGACCTTTCAACTTGTTGGGGGGGGGTTTGTTTCCTCAGGATGTTGTCACACTGTATAGATGTCATTTACACTTGGCTGAGATCCAATACATTCCAACTGCAAGGTGTTCTACATGCATTTACACCTGAATTAACGTGTTTTCTCTGATCCAGACAATGTATCCAGATACTAAACTTGGTGAGTACGATGTTATAATTATGGATAGAAATAATGGTCAAAACTACAAAAATAAGACAAAAGTTGTAATAAACCAGAATTACTCTACGACTAAGTCGTAGTCCTAAATCAGCCCCTTTGAGGAAGTAGGACAAAATGTCCTCACTGTAAAGGTTTGAAACTCTAATTGGTCCTCACAAAGATGGAAGTACAGGAACACTCAACAACCATTCCACAAATCTCAGCCTATTAATATCCCCATCCTGAAATAGACTCAAGCCACAGCACCAACTCATTTTACTTGGGGAATAGCAACTCTGTCATTAGAGAGAGAAAGCAAGATACAGGAAGCCTTAACATCTGTTCCACTCTGTGTGTGTGTGTGTGTGTGTGCTGTCAGTCTGTGTCATTGTTTCATGTTGCTCAGTCGCACTGCTTTTTCTAACTCAAACTGGCGGTGGTCGACACGCTCCAAGAAGTTCTTCCGCTCCACATACCTATACACACACACACACACACAAAGAGAAAATTAGACCTACTTTTATCATAAAAAGTACAAATACACACACTGAAAATACAATTAAGGACAAACAGTATAGATGCAATGTGCTCATCACACACAGACTTTCCCAGCACTAAACCACATCTCTCTCCACTTCTTCCACTTCAGCACAGGAAGCAGTTACACAACTTTTCCTGCAGTGTGTGTGTGTGTGTGTGTGTGTGTGTTTGTACTTGTACTTTCTACATAATGAGGACAGGAACACGTTTTGAACCAACAGAGTGAGGTAGGCCTGTCACGATAATTACTATATCGATTTATCGAGGTCAGCAAAAATGATCGAGGTAATGCCCCCTGTCATTTCTGGTCTCGCTGCTTCTGTCCTCTCGTCGTCTGCTCTCTGTGTCTGAGTTTCACCATGGGCGGGGCTCAGGCAGCTTCAAAGGTAATTGCTCTTTGAAAGGTTGTACTTGCATTATTATGCTATTATCATTATATCAGTGGCATAAAATGGTCTTTTTTCTGGGACAATATTATTGTCCAACAACAGTAGTTATTGTGACAGGCCTAGAGTGAGGACAATTTTGGAAAGTGAGGACATTTTGGCCGGTCCTCACAACTGCAAAGGTTCTAGGGAACACATTATGTCAATGAGGTCCTCACAGGTATAAGTACAAAGGTGTGTGTGTGTGTGTGTGTGTGCGTGTGTGTGTAGAATGATTTGAGTCTGTTGTGTCTGAGTATTTTTAAATTAGCCCCCTTCCTTCTGCTTGGTTGGAAGGTAGTACATGTTAATTACGGTATTAGAGCCTGTGTGTGTGTGTGTGTGTGTGTGTGTGTGTGTGTGAGAGAGAGAGAGAGGGGCACAGAATGACAATGAAGGAGCTAACAGAGTGCATACAGCACAGACTCGTGATATTTCCCTGGGGTAGCCAGTCCACTGGCTCCCTCCCTCCATCCATCCTGACTAAAGCACGATTCTTGCTCATATGGAACAATGTCTCCCTGCATTTACACTCTTACTTTCCAGCTGCTACTTCATAATTAAAAGCTCTGTTTTCCATTGTGTTGTGGAAATTTCCTTAAGGGGCCATAGTCAGATATGTAGGCAACAGGGGAGAAGCAGGTCACAGGTCACTACGAGGAATCACGTAGGAGTCACTTGCAACCCTGAGAAGGGAGCTTGCCTCGAAGCCCCTGCACAGTAGCTCACCTCACTGTCTCTCTAACTGTCTCTTCTGTCTGGGAAGGCCAGCAGTTGGGCAGGAAGATGGGGTCGTTACCTAGGCAACCCCAAGGTCACTGATAGTGCTCTTGTCTTAGACACAGAAAGAGATACATACTGAACTCCCTGTAGAATGCGCCACGTTTGACTTCAACGTGACTTCAGGTGAGATTTACAGTTCGCTGTCCAATAGGAAGAGTACACATATTTAGGCTAGAAGAGTATAGCCTTGTAGGAAGGACACTATAGACATCATCAGAATAGCAAAGGGCTAAATATTGTTGATCAGGTGGAGACTAAGACTTGGTACCGGCACTGCACTGGTTTCACCTTGTACTGCTGATATCATTGTCTGCTCGGCCGAGCTTCATTAAACACTGCTGTGTAAGTTTCCTGTTGCCATGTCGGCAATTTGTGATTATTGACTTTACAAAAAGCTGTATGGGATGGAATAGTCACCAATTTGCATAGTAAATTAATAAGCTATAGGAAAAAACTAACAGCTGTAGGTTCTCTGTAACATTTAAGAATAAAAAATACAAAGATCCACTGTATAAAATGTTGAAAAAAAGTTTTTTTCTCTATAAGACTGATAACGTACAACTTCTTCAGAATGTGTAACATTTGAGAGCCGAATTTCTCAGTACATGTGTTGGATATTTTGGACACAAATGCTGATACAATCCAGTCTAGGGTTGGGGGGGCGCGCTCAAATGTGTACCCGTGTTCCCAACCTACACGTCGATCCCTTTTTCTGTAAACAGGGTGAGATACTTTTCCTATCTTTCAGCTGGTAACTAGACACTTAGACACTAAGGCTAATATCCCTGTCTAATTCAGCCCCAAATGACACCCTAAAATCAGTCAAATCTATTGTATGCTTTGGTACATTTCCAAAACAACAGATGTAAGAGACACATTTGGAAATGTGGACAGGAATAAAGCAGTGGATGAACAGACTGACTGCATTCTTGGGTATGTGGCTCCATAGTTAGCAAATAACTACAAAATGTTGGAATATCTACATTTTGTGTCCAAAGACTGGTTGGGTTTGCCAGTTTTCCTCTGCTTCCAATCCTCTGAAGCAGTGTTTCCCACCCACAGTGGGATATAGCCTAAAACTAAATATAACTTATGCAGTAGTCAAAGCCTATTGGTGAACAGATGGGATACAAGTGTAAAGATAAAAATGTCTGCTGCTCGGCTGTAAACCAGGACCCAGAGGTGCGACCACATCACAGCTGGTTCAGCCTCTTTACATCGGCTCCCTGTTGGTTTCAGGACTGATTTTAAGATCTTGTTGATTACTTTTAAGGCTCTTCATGGCTCCAGATTATATTTTAGACCTTGTAACCCCTGATGAACCTTCACGTAGTCTGAGATCTTCGGGCAGGGGTCTCCTGTCTGTTCCTGAGTCCAGGATGGAAACTAAGGGGGACAGAGCTTTGGAACAACTTGCCTGAAGACATCAGGCTGTCTGAGTCAGAGTCTTCGTTTGAGTCTCGTCTCAAAACACATTTTTATCTGAAAGCAGATCCTGATCTTACCTGAACTGGCTGCTTATTTTATTGCTTTTGTGTATTTTATGTATTTTGTTTCTTTATATTTCATCATTCACTGTGGTATTTTATTTCTCTTGTTGTGAAGCACTTTGTACTTTGTTTTGATAAGTGCTCTGTAAATAAAGTTTTATTATTATTTATTTATTATTATTTTAGTTTTAAAAATCTGATAACAATATCAACTGAGATTAGTTTTTGCTAAGAATTCCATAAATGTGGTTATTAAAGAATTGTGACCATGATGTGTACTGAGCAAACTATAATTAACTACGCCGAACTATAATAAACATTAAATCAGGTAGTGTGGACAAGCCTATATTATGAACATCAAATTAATTCTTGATAGTTAAAGTTCCCAACGACATTAATATACATTCATTTATCTTTCATTTGCCAATAATCTTTTGTTTCTCTCTATGTGATGCAAGCTAGAAAAAGTCTTTAAGCCATTATTTATTTCAACAGACTGAACGCAAAAACACCTTTTCAAAACATATCTTTGGCATTTTTGTACTACATTTTCTTGTTACGTTTCAGCCAACATATACACTGATACTGATTTATCTGTAATAAGCTAAAATTGGCTATCTATATAAGGGCAGGCAGAGCTTAGGATTGGTCAGTTCACTTGAAGTGACATTAATAGACAGATTTGGATGAAAATTGGTATCCCTTTCTCCCTTATCTGGAAAATGACCATATTCAGTCTACAATCTTTACTAGTCCCAACACACTTGGGCTTTCATTTTCAGTGGGTAACTCAAGGTAGTGGTTGGAGTGATTTCTTTATATTTTTGAGTTTAATAGGTTTTGAACTTTGTTATCTAAAACTATTCAAACAACTACATGTGTTCTCCTGAGAACACATGTAGAGCTTAAAGAGTTTCCCTACGGGGATCAATAAAGTATTTCTGATTCTGATTCTGATTCTGAACACACTCAGTTTTATGTCATGAACACTGATTGTGAGAAATGAATTGACATTTGAATCCACCAATGCTAAATGCTAGACTTAAGTCCAGTTGCTGTTTAGGGGAAGCAATAATTGCTTCCAGCTAAAAAGCAACACATGTTTTAGGATTCAGTAGGTTTTCACCCAGGCAATATATTTCAGTGAGAAACACCAAACAGGTGAAAGATTTAGTCATTTCTAGCATCAAACTGCCTCTGACCCCCACCACCACACACTGACAATCTCTTACCCCTCTCTGCCTCTGTTGTGGATGGCCAGCTCCTCAGTGATGCCCTCCTCTGATTTGAAAGCATCCCAATCCATCTTAGATTTTTCCAGCGTGCTCATCTTCTGTTTCTTTCCCCCAATACGACTCAGGATACTCGTCATGCCAGCCGGCCGCTTGGCACTGCTAACACAAGAGGGGGAACCTTTAGGTGACACACTAAAGACCCACACTTAAGCTGACAGAAGCTGAAGCACGGTTCTGCTAGACATGGCATAAACTTCATAATGAAGGATATTGCTAATGTTCCTGTTCTAAGTCCGTACTATTCAATCACAGTCTTCTCAATCAAAATGACCATTTAAATATCACATGAACAAAACAGGAATTATTCCAACGCACACAGTACCAACAGCAGCACATCACTAATGCCAACTGTGACAAATGTATTCATCACAGTGAACATGTATGAAAAACATGGAGTTACACTTTGTGTATGACAGAGATGTATTTCAGCAGGCATCAGCTTTTGGTTGCCATTTTTAGTCACCTTATAAAGTGAAGAGAAGACGGATCCGGGCTTTAAGGGTGGGTGATCTAACAAACGACGGCCTTTTTTGATGTGCTGCCAGGTGTTGGCACCCTGTGCGTGTCCCTGGGTGTCTCGAGAAGTGCAGCTGCAGGCTACGGTAAGCTACGCTGCGTCTCTTTGAAGTGTTTTTTCTTCGGATGTGTGCAAGTAGGCATGGGTGGAGAGAAAAATAAAGACTGGGAGAATCGCAGATCCTGCTTTTGATTTCAAAGCTTGAATTCGCAAAGTGGTTTCCATCAGTGGCAAAGGCCAAGAATGTGTTGCCAATTTCTCAAAATGGTTGCCAATGGCAATGTCGAGCCCTGTTCAGTATCAGCTATTTCAAGAACAAGCCAAATCAAGTCAAATTTATTTATATAGCACATTTCATACAACGAAAGCTCAATGTGCTTCACACACAACAAATATGAACAAAATAAAATAAGACATGAATACATAGTTAAATACATATTACAAGGAAAACAAATTCATAAAATCATCCCCTGCCTGCCCACCAACATAAACAAACCCACCCACATATACCCAAAGAGAGAGAGAGAGAGAGAGAGAGAGAGAGAGAGAGAGAGAGAGAGATGGAAGCACTAGCTAGTCATAGGCTGGCGAGAACAGGTAGGTTTGCTTTTAGAAGATGACAGTTGTGATACATCTTGGGTACAGTTAGGAGACCAGTGTCTGATGGTCTGAGGGCTCTGGAGGGTTTGTAAGGAGTGAGCAGATCAGAGATGTATTTAGAAGCTAGATCATTTGTAAACAGTGAGCAATATTTTGAAATCAATTCTGTATTTTATCGGAAGCCATCCAAGTATATGAGTAATATGTTCAGTTTTTCTTGTCCTTGTGAGGACTCCGGCTGCAGCATTTTGAATGAGCTGGAGCCGTCCCACAGTCTTTATGAGGAGTCGAGCAAGAAGGGCATTACAGTAGTCTAGCCTGGAGGAGATAAATGCATGAACCAGTTTTTAAGCATCTGACTGAGACAAGATCAGAATCAGAAATACTTTATTGATCCTCGAGGGGAAACTCTTTTGTTACAGCTGCTCACTGTCACGTCAGTGCACACAGGAATAGAAGTACTAAACGAATCAAAATATAATACACTATAATACAGGCAAGATAAATTAAGTACAAAGTGGATATAAGTATAAAATTAAAATAAGTGCAAAGTACAAAGTGGATTTACCGGTTGATGATAAGTATGTATGATATAATAATACAATGTAATAATATAAGTAACATGTACTGTTAAGTGTAGCTTATTAAGATGATTATGAGAAGGTGGATATTGCACAGTAGTAATAGAAGTATGAATAAATATCAATAAATAGGGAATTTTAAACTGAAAAGAGTATATTGCACAGCAGTATTAAACAAAGAATATTGCACAACAGAGAATGTTGCATAATTATAAGATGGATTTGACTTTGGAAATATTTCTTAATGCTGGCAAATGCTATTCTAGTTATACTACTTGTAATGTGGCTTGTGAAGTTTAGTTCTGAATCCAAGATAACACCTAGATTTCTAACCTGCTCACTGGGTTTCAGAGACAGCGAGATCAGTTTGGAGTGGATCTCCTGTCTCTGACCTCTAGCGCCTACCACAAGGACCTCAGTCTTGTGTTTGCAGAAAGACTGCAGAAAGCAAAAACTGCAGAAAGCTTTTGGTCATCCAGTGTCTGATGTCACTGATACAGTTGATTTTATGGGGTTTAGGTTATTGTATAATTGTGTATCGTCAGCATATGAATGGTAAAATACATTGTGCTTCTGTATGATGGAGCCAAGTGGCAGCATATAGAGATTAAACAGTAATGGGACTAGAATTGAGCCTTGTGGAACCCCACAACAAATGTTAAAATTTCAAGTTTTGAAGTTGTCAAGAGACACAGAGAATGTCCTGCCTGTTAGGATAAAACGCTTACTTGTGGTTCTGACTGCATTGTTGTGCTTAGGGAGCCAGGTCATATTAAAAAATGTGCAGGTGGTCTGAGATGGTAACATCTACAATGGATGTAACTGTAACTGTATATTTAGAACGTTTGAGATAATTGGATCAAGTGTGTGTGTTTTTTGTGAGTGGGCACTATAAAATTCCTATTCCACTTTATTCTTCCTATAGGTGTCATTCCTATTATTACTAATTCAATAATATTAACACTACAATTACTATTCTACTATATATATATATATATAAAAAAAAATTCTACGTGATCTTTGCATTGCCCCCCCACCCCCATTTTTTAATAGTAGAATAGTAATTGTAGTGTTAATATTAATAAATTAGTAATCATAGGAATGACAGCTACAGTTTATTGCACTGTTTATTAGTGTTCAAAACACTGTCCATGAGGAAGACAAAATCATCTTCGAGTTTCTCCAATTGCTGCATCTTAAGGTTGTTTGTGCCCACATGCATCACAACAGCCGAGAGAGACGGGTGATGACATTTTTGTGTACCAGCCAGAAGCTTCGTCTTAAACCATCATAAACTGACATTTTATTGAGTTTTTAAGCCATTTTTTCTACGCTACACGGTTTTCCTGGCCACTGTATGGCCACTATATGTTTTAACTATATGTTTTAACTTGGTAAAAGTTTTCAGTCATCGGACGTATGGATCTTAAGTGATTTTAAGCTGGCTGTCAACTCGAAGTGGTTTACCGGACTGCCTCCACTGCTGCTAGCTCACTCGTCGGCGGGGGTGGTGAGAAGGCTCCGGTGAGTTCGACTCCACGTCAACTGGAGCACTGGACTGTAGCCTGTAAGGACAGACATGGTGCAAAGCACCTACCTCCTCCACCTTCACATCGGGACCTCCCGCTGGCCAACAGGTTTGACATCCTGGATACGCAGGACTTTCCTCCACTGTAAGGACGCTCCCTTTTTCCAGCGGTCAAGTCTTCCTCCTCCTCTTGCCGCAAGTTACTGAAAGAGGCCGTGATCAGGAGAAGCTCTGGAGGTCTCATTTGTCCTGAGACAGCAGAGAACACCTCTGCTAAGGACGCTGCCCCCTCGCTGCAGCAGTCCCTGGCCACAACTATCCCATGGAACTCAGCGGTCTCCACGATCATCAACTCTGCCTCCTCTCATCCCCCAACTACGCTGATAGTTGGAGATTCCATAGTAAGGAATATCTGCTTTGTTACTGCGATCACACACTGTTTTCCCGGAGCTACGACCCCCGACATCCTCGAAATGCTCCCCGGACTTCTGGCTGCACTCCTGACGACTATCACGAAAATCATAGCCCATATCGGCACCAATGGCATCGCTTGTTAGCAATCGGAGCTGACGAAAGCAGACTTCATCCCCCTCTTTGACCTGCTCAACAGCACCAGAAAGCATGCTTTTATTTCGGGTCCAATTCCTACACTGGGCCATGGATTTGGCCGTTTTAGCAGGATCCTCAGCCTTCATACCTGGCTCCAGTCTGTGTGCACCACCCATGATGTTGGTTTTATTCAGAATTTTAACTTATTCTAGGATTGTTATTCCTTGTTTGCACGAGATGGTCTTCACCCAAACACGCTGTGGTGTCCTCCTCATGTAGTTGACTATTTACCTCACCTGTCTCCCCTCGCTCTTCTTCTTTCTCTTGTCTGCCCACCATAAACAACCACACACCCTCTGCTGTCACTAACTCCCCCTTACGGACTGATCATAGTGCTGCTATTTGGAGCCTGGGTCCCTCTAGTGCTACTTTTAAAATTCCTGTAGTAATTTTGCATAGGTCCTTAATACAAAACAGACACAGCTGACACAGCAATAATAACTTAATAAAGATCCGGGCCAGAACCCTACCTCCACTCTCAACCTCAAATCTGACCCAGCACAGACTTTTTAATATGGCTCTTCTCAAGCTCTCTTTTAAAATCCTTCTCTCTTTTAATATCATTTAAAATAAAATGTTTATTTTAAATTATTTTATCTCTTCTACTAATTTAGCTTTTATGTTCTTAACAGAATCCTGGTTATGTCCTGGTGATCACAGTCAGCTGGCTGAATTGTGCCCTCCAGATTATGACTGCTTTAACAGCCCTAGGGTTTGTGGTCGAGGTGGGGGCCTTGTTACTGTTTATAGGAAGCATTTAAAGTGTAACCTCATAGCGTGCAATAATTTTCCTCCTTCGAAGTGCTCATGTTTAAACAGCTGGCTCCTTCTTGTTGGAACTCCCTGAGTATTTATCCAGTCTTGCTTTAAATTATGATAGAATTGTTCTTTGTGGTGATTTTAATATTCATGTTGATGACTCCTAATGCCCTTGCTGCTGATTTTTTAAATATCACTATCTCTTAACTTACAACAACATGTGTCTGGCCAAACTCATTCCCGTGGCCACACCTTATCTTTACTTTGGGCCTGAAAACTCCATCTGTGGAAAACATGTTTGTATCCGATCACCTATAAATTGTTTTTAACTGTGAATTACAGGCTGCTAACACTGTCTTATCCCTCTCTAAGTACACATGCGTCCTTAATGAGCATAGTGCCTCAAAATTCTGTACACTGTTCAATTCTCCTGGCAGTGTGTTTCCTGATTCCTCCAACACCAACTATTTGGTTGATTATTTTAACTACCTGTGTTCTTCAATCTTAGACCTCATAGTTCCTCTGAAAAATAGACCAAACTCAAAGACTAGAAAACAGCCATGGTTAAATGACTATATTTGAAGCTGTAAAAGGAAATGCAGAAGAGCAGAACGCAGATGGAAGAAATCAGGTCTCCAGGTCCACTTTGAACACATGAAAGAGTTATTTGTCCATACCACTCACTGTCTGCAGGGCTAGTTGAAAGACAAACTGTGTGCTGAAACAGGCCTGAAATGGAAAATGCTGTTGCCTTTAGCCCAAATGTCAATGAAGCCCACACCCATCAGAAAGCACAAACTTACACCTCATGAGATTATTACAGGCAGACCAATGACAATACCAAGTAATTCAGTAGTAGGAACTTGCGCTGTCATTGGCATTTTTAGCAGTTTTCAATATTTTATAGCAACTGCTGCAGTGAACGGCGACTTAGAATATGGAAAGCAGGGTTGCGCCGATGAATGATGCCATCGTCCATCGCCTCTATCATCGTATCCATCGTAGCATCATGATTTAAAAGCCCCCCCTCCCCTTGGTGAGTAAAATCTTGTTACTAAAAGTGCAATAAAAGTTTTGCGAGTAAAAAGCTAATAAGAGAAGTTTATCACTATGACTAGTATTTTAAATATTTTTTATAAACATATGATCTGCTTAATGAGGTAACTTAAGCATAGTGTTAACCGTTCCTGCAGCTTTAAGACCGTGGTCGGGAAGTTTTCCTCCAGGGATGAAGTTGATGCTAACCTGAGGGCTAACAGCTAGCTTGGCATTATTATTCTTATGACTATCATTCCTATTATTATTACTTTATTAATATAAATACTACCACTACCATTACATTATTACTATTTTAAAAATCTAGGAGGAATTTGCATTGTGCATAGAAGAAAATACAAACACTTAATTTAGAGTTTAGCTTTGTCTGCTTTTGCTCCTCAAAATAATTTTTTCCATTCATTCTAGTGAAATTTTGTGTACCATCATGTCACAAATATTTTTTTGGAAAAGTGAAAAACCTTTTTAAAACCAAGTTAGTGGTACTATTTTACGGGCATTCTGGCTTGTTACTTTTTGAACACTGTACAACCAAACAATGTCAAATGTCAAGTCTGGACTTCTAGTAAATTGCATATTTATTACATTGTATTATTATACCGTACATACTTATCATCAAGCGGTAAATCCACTTTGTACTTTACACTTATTTTAATTTTATACTTATATCCACTTTGTACTTAACTTATCTTGCCTGTATTATAGTGTATTATATTTGATTTGCTTAGAACTTCTATTCCTGTGTGCACTGACGTGACAGTGAGCAGCTGTAACAAAAGAGTTTCCCCTCGGGGATCAATAAAATTATTTCTGATTTCTGATACATGCAACAGGCCTTTTCCCTGCAGTTAGGAGCAGCTGGACATATACAGTTTAATACATTAGGTCTGACAGAGAGCTAAACATTATATAAGACATCTATATAACATTAAAGGAGTAGGTCAACATTTTGGGGAACATGTTTATTGATTTTCTTTCTGGGAGTGAGATGAAAAGTTGATGGATATCCATCTCACGTCTGTGTGTTAAGTTTGGAGTTGGAGTCAGGATGTGGTTAGCGTAGCTTAGCATAAAGACTGGAAGCAGGGGGAAACAGCTAGCCTGGCTCTGTCCAATGCACAAAAATACACCTACCACACCTCTAAAGCGGTTTTATTTATAATAAGTATAAGACATACATAAACAGAAATGTAAAAATGACATGATTTTAGGGACAGTTACGTGCTGGAACTATTTTTTGAACAGTTTATCCATCCGCCCTCTAGAACCACAACTTGCCGTTTTTACATTTCTGTTTGTGTATGAATTAGGTAAGTAACGGTATGTGTATTCATCCTGAACCGTTCTGTACAAAACGTTTGGTATGACTTCCTTGATTCGGTACATCCTGTGACCCAAACAATTACTGTCAAAATAGTCTATTTATGTCCACTACTCTTGTGCGTGGAACAGAAATTCTAGAGTGCGAGTTTTACCCGGAACGTTTTGGCAGCACACCAGTTGTTGTCTATCGATCAGCTGTAGCATGCTAGTCGGCTTAGCCCGGTTAGCCAGGTAAGTCAAGCTCATGTAGTGTCGCTGCCTCCGAATGGCAAACACAAATGAGAGACCAGAGCTGGAGGATCCTCCCATGACATTTAAATCCACTGGATGGAAGCATTATGGTTTTCCGATTTGTTACAGCAAAAACAGGACAACGATAAGTGTCAAACTGCATGCCGACATTGTTCAACTGAAGCAGGGTATGTCTCTGGATACACTTAAAACATGACATTTATGTGTAAATTAGCGGAACGAGACAAAAACAGACTGGAAGGTGAGTCCTTCTCCCCACAGCGTTCAGGCAGCCTCTCACTGCAGATTCAGACCGTGCCAAAGCAATAAACTAACGCTATCAAAGTGTTTATCACTGCAGATATGAGACCATACTCGGTCACAGAAAATACAGAATTCAAGCATATGGTCAAAGTGCTTGAGCTCTGCTACAATGTGCCTTCAGTTGTGCATTTTAGTTAGTCCGTTATGCCTGCCCTGCATAAACAAGCACAAGCTGCAGTTGTTCAGGAATTAACAGGTCAGAGTCTTACGATGGAGCATTACTGACATTTGTGTTTTTTATTTGTTTTGTTTTTATTTTTGTGTTATTTATTTTTTCTTATTGACAATATGCCAGTATTTGAGTGCTTTTACTGTTACAGTAAGAATTATGGCCAATGAGCCACTATTGAATGTTTACATTTTACAAAATAAATTTTCCACCTTTTTTTTGTTTTCCCTACTGTACCGAAAATGTACCAAGGTACATACCAAACTGTGAATTTTGAGTACTGTTACACTACTAGTATGGATTAAACAAAAGAGATATGAGCTTTAGAGGTGTTGGTAGGTGTAGTTTTGAACTTTGTACAGAGCCAGGCTTTTCCCCCCTACTTCCAGTCTCTATGCTAAGCTAGACTAACAACATCCTCACTCCAGCTCCATATTTAACACACGGACATGAGATTGATATCCATCTGAACACCTCACTCTCAGAAGAAGAAAATGTTGTACTATTCCTTAAATGTTGGGTTTCACATGATATATCAAAACTTCTGATTCTGTTGTAAAAGAAAAAATATTTAATAATAAATGTAAGTTAACAGCAACTAAATAAAATTGCATTTAAGTCTTTATAAGGACCTACAGACACCCTGTTAAAAAGTCATGTAAGTATCTTTCACTGTGAATGAGAGGCTGACAATCATTTTACAATTTTGCACCACAACATTAAAAAGAAGCTCCACTCCATATTTAATTTTAATTAACGCATTTTGAAACACTGGAAGGAGGATCTGCTGCTCTGATTTCTTCATTTTCATTTCACAGTAACCAAAACCTCTGTGTGTGTGTGTGTGTGTCTGTCTGTGTGTCTGTGCGCGCACAAGGCTAATGAGGGAGTGGTGCTGATGGCTCTTTCCTGTTTTGCTTCACACACACACACACACACACACACACACACACACACACACACACACACACACACACACACACACACACACACACACACAGTGATAAATAGGAAAATAGCTTGTGGACACACTGTACTTCCTGTCTGTTGGAAGATGATTTCCTGTTTCCTGTCTGGGGTTTTGGAGGGAAGATGTGCACATCACCAAATTACTTTATGCCATGGCAACAAAAGGTATTAAAATAGGTAAGGAAAAAGCACACACACACACAGTACATATGAAGGTAAATTCCATTACATTGCTCATT
This sequence comes from Siniperca chuatsi, assembly GCF_020085105.1. Classification (NCBI taxonomy): domain Eukaryota; kingdom Metazoa; phylum Chordata; class Actinopteri; order Centrarchiformes; family Sinipercidae; genus Siniperca; species Siniperca chuatsi. Next base: position 1,431,217 of record NC_058045.1, on the reverse strand, counting down.
GATGTCTGAATGAAAGCTCAAGTACAAAATTTATTTCCCTGTAAAGTGCCATCACACACACACACAAATCTTTGTACTTCTATCTTTTTGAGGGCCGTTATTGACATAATGCATTCCCTAGCCTTACCCTAACCATCACAACTAAATGCCTAACCCTAAACCTTACCCTAACCCTAACAATAACCTAATTCTAACCTATCCCTTAAAACCAAGTCAAAACCTTCAAACAGCCCTTAAAAGTTGTGACGACCGGCCAAAATGTCCTCACTTTCCAAAAATGTCCTCACTCTGTAGGTAAAAAACAAGTTTCAGTTCTCACTATGTAGCAAGTACAAGTACACACACACACATAGTTAGGATGGCAAAAACACAGTGCAGGATGAATAGAGTTTAACTTCAAATAGTCTACTCAACAAGACAATACTAAATATCCACATCACTACATAGGCCATCTCTGTAAAGTTACTACCACTGAAACTTTAAATGTAATGACTCAGGCAACACTGGAGCTCGTTTGTGGCAGCAAGCCTGTCACCAAGACAACTTGCAGTGCCATATATTAGTTAGCCAATATAATAATTTGTATAGCCAATATAATTTGTATATGCTGGTGTGGGGGTTGAATGCTATGTGTAAAGGTGTGTGTGTGTGTGTGTGTGTACCTGGGGCCAGGAAGAGGTGGTCGGCTGGGTGATGACCTCTTTTCATCGTCTCCATTCTCCTCCTGTTTGGTGTTCTGGCTCTTTAGATAACTTTTAGCTTCTCTGGAGTCTGCTGATACCTCTTTATTCACCCTGATAGAGGGAGACAGACACAGTGTGCTAAACTCTTATTGGAAAAATAAGGGCAGATGGATAGGAACTGCTACAGTATGTCTATGGAGCAGTTTGACACAGCTAGTATATGGTGGTGATATTAGCCTTTCACCAAAAATGTGTTTACCAGGAAACACTGAAAACCTATTGGTAAATGAAAACAGGTCAAAAAAGAGACATTTTGAAGGAGAGCATTTTGACCTGATAGAGGTCAGGTGCATAGGTCGGGAAAGCTGAGCAACAAAGCTGCGAGGTGCTTGCTGGAATCTGGGGACTTCTGTTTCGTTTTTGTTGTGTATTTTACTTTTGTTGCTTTTGTGTGTATAATTTTTTTTTTTTAATCTGACACATTAATCACTTACACGGCATATGGACACATTATACATTCTTGACACAGGTTCTCCAGTAAACATACATACAGACTTTGCATTGTATCCATCCAACTGGTGTGACTACATTTAAAAGAAAAAAAAGCCATAATTTATCTGGTTTCAATGAGTTACTGATTTTTGTATTGTTTGTTTGATTTTTGGTTGTTTGCTTGATTTGTATGTTAACTGTTGTGCATAACTCATACTATGTCATTATTTTCACTCTTTTATACAGCACTTTGTAAAAACTAGTAAAAAAAATATGTCCTTCTCTTAATCTCAGTAGGTATGCTTGTGTGCTTAACAGGCAGACAATTTAAAATCTAATGAGAATTTTAGATTAGATTCCTCACAGGTAGGTATAAACATATTCTTTTTTTAAAAACATTAGATTCCAGGTAGAATTTTAGTATCCTATTATGCTCTAAATGACATATATACGTATATAAATTTTTGTCAAATTACTGCAAACTAAATATTACAATGCTGAAAGATTGAAGCAAATATATATATACATACAAATATATATATGTATATTTATATACACACACAAATATATATATACATACACAAATATAAATACATATATACACGTACATATATGTACACATATATACGTACACATATATGTAGATATATACACACATATAAACATTTGTACATGAATATGCATATACACACACAAATATATATATATATAAACATAAATACACATATATACATATACACACATACATATATACATATACATACATACACACATACATATATACATATATGTATATATATAAACACATACATATACACACACACGTATGTATGTACAATAACATACAGTATATGTGTGTGTATGTATACATGTGTGTATAAATACATAGATATATATATATGTACACACACATTTATGGTAAATGGACTGTATTTGTATAGTGGTCTTCTGACCACTGAAAGCGCTTCACACTACATATAACATTACATGTATATATATACATACATATATGCATATATACACATATACATACACATACATATAAATACACATATACATACACATACATATAAATACACATATACAGATATATATACACACACACATGCACATATATATACACATTTATATATTACATGATTGCAGTTGTTGCTGCTAAGGGTGGCCAAATCAGTTATTAGGTTTAGGGGGCAATCACTTTTTCACACAGGGCCATGTAGGTTTGGGTTTTGTTTTCCCATAATAATAACAACCTTCATTTAAAAACTGCATTTTGTGTTTACTTGTGTTATCTCTGACTACTATTTAAATTTGTTTGATGATCTGAAACATTTAAGCGTGACAAACATGCAAAAAAATAAGAAATTTAAGATTACACAGTAACTCTGGAGTAATTACGCTGCACATTGCGGGCTGTAATTTAAAGCGTTACCTTGTTGTTTTATTAAGTTTATTGTTACTAATGTAATGAGACAATTTTAACTACTTTCCATACTGTTGGGTGGTTTAATCTGTCATTTCGGTCGGTTTTGGGTTTGTGTTGAGATATTTCTTTTTTTATTTTGTATTGTGCTGCCTCATGTGTCTTGTGTAGTTTTACGTTCTGTCTTTGTTTGCTTTTCCCGCCATTTTTGATTATCTAATTATATTACAAACATGCAAAAAAAAAAAAGAAATCAGGAAGGGGGCAAACACTTTTTCACAACACTGTATACACACACACACACACACACATATATATATAGATCACGCCAATCGGAGGTCACCAAAGTAAATGTTGAGTCGGATCACGTAGTTTTCTCTGGGCCCCTGCCAAACCTGACCAGTGATGACATGTTTAGCCGCATGTCTTCATTCCACCGCTGGCTGTCGAGGTGGTGTCCAGCAAACGATGTGGGCTTTGTAGATAATTGGCGGACTTTATGGGGAAGACCTGGTCTGATTAGGAGAGACGGCATGCATCCCACTTTGGATGGAGCAGCTCTCATATCTCGAAATCTGGCCGAGTTTATTAGTGGACCTAAACCATGACAAGTCAGCGTTGAGACCAGGAGGCAGAGTTACAGTCCTACATGCTTCTCTGTCCTTCCAGAGCAGTTACCCATCCAAAACTCCTTAGTGACGGTGTCTGCCCCCCGACAACTTAAATTAATTCAATCAAAAGTTAACAGAAGAGGAGTTATACATAAAAACGCTGAAATAGCACAACAAAACAGGAGAATTAAATGTGGACTCTTAAACATCAGATCTCTGTCATCTAAAGCTGTACTGGTGAACAATTTAGTATCAGAATATCATATTGACTTATTTTGTCTTACTGAAACCCGGCTGGGTCATGAGGAATATGTTAGCCTAAATGACTCCAGTCCGCCTAGTCACATTCCTCGAGGCACCAGCCGAGGAGGTGGAGTTGCAGCCATCTTCGACTCAAGCCTATTAATCAACCCTAAACCTAAACTAAATTATAACTCATTCGAAAACCTTCTTCTTAGTCTTTCACAACCAGCCTGGAAAACACAGAGTTTTTATCAAGTTTAGTCCTTAAAACAGATAAAGTAATTATTGTAGGTTATTTCAATATTCATGGGGACGTTGAAAACAATAGCCTTAGCACTGCATTTATCTCTATTATCTATACCTTGTTCTGGTATATGGCATTGAAATTGAACATTTAATAATCTTTCCACAGAATCCTTCATTATCGGACCATTATTTAATAACTTTTGAACTCCTATTACTGGACTACATGACATTAGGCAAAAACTCTACTCTAGATTAGGCTCGAGTCTATCTGATAGTGCTGTAGCTACATTTAAGGAAGCGATCCCATCTGCATTTAATTCGGTGCTATATCTCAATATAACAGAGGACTCCTATGCAAATTGCAGCCCCTCCCAAATTGACCATCTTGTTGATAGTGCTGCAGGCTCACTGCGAATGACACTCGATTCTATCGTAGCCCCTCTAAAAAAGAAGATAATAAAACAAAGAAGGTTAGCTCCATGGTATAACCCCCAAACCCAAATTAAAGCAAACATCACCAAAACTGACAGGAAGAAACTACTACTCATCATTAATAGAGGAAAATAAAAACAACCCCAGGTTTCTTTTCCATGACAGAAAGTCAGCATCGAGCCATGTATTCCTATAGCCCTCAGTAGTAACGACTTCATGAGCTTCTTTAATGATAAAATTTTAACGATTAGAGAAAAAATGAATCACATCCTACCCTCAACAGGTACCAATTTATCTTCAAACACAGGACCTTTAGAAACAACTGTAAAACCTGATATATATTTTTGACTGCTTTGCTCCTATTGACCTTCTTCAACTAACTTTAACGATTAATTCATCTAAGCCATTAACCTGTCTCTTAGACCCCATTCCAACTAAACTGTTTTACTTTTAGTTAGAACTTCTTTACTGGATATGACCAATCTGTCTTTATTAACAGGCTATGTATCACAGTCCTTTAAAGTAGCTGTAATTAAACCTCTTCTTAAAAAGCCCACTCTTGATCCAGGGGTTTCGGCCAACTATAGACCTATATCTAACCTTCCGTTTCTCTCTAAGATCCTTAAGAAAGCAGTCGCCAATCAGCTGTGTGACTTTCTAAATAACAATAGTTTATTTGAGGATTTTCAGTCTGGATTTAGAGTGCATCATAGCACAGACACAGCACTAGCAAATTAACTTTTAATTGAATCAGACAATGGACTGATGGTCTCTGTACTTGTCTTGTTAGATATTAGTGCTGTGCTTGACCGCACCAAGCTGGTTTAAATCCTATCTATCAGATCAATCTCAGTTTGTACATGTTAATGGTGAGTCCTCCGTGCACGCCAAAATTAGTCACGGAGTTCCACAAGGTTTTGTGCTTGGACCGATTCTATTCACCTTATATATGCTTATTCTAGGCAATATTATTAGGAAAAACTCCATAAACTTTCATTGTTATGCGGATGATACCCAATTATATCTATCAATCAAGCCAGATGAAACTAACCAGTTAACTAAACTTCAAGCATACCTTAAGGACATAAAAACATGGATGACCTGCAATTTTCTGATGTTAAACTCTGACAAAACTGAAGTTATTGTACTTGGCCCCAAACACCTCCGAGACACATTATCTAAAGATATAGTTGCTCTAGATGGCATTGCCCTGGCCTCCAGCACCACTGTAAGGAACCTCAGAGTTATCTTTGATCAGGATTTATCCTTTAACTCCCACATGAAACAAACTTCAAGGACTGCCTTCTTTCACTTACGTAAAATTGCAAAAAATCAGGCACATCCTGTCCCAAAATGATGCTGAAAAACTAGTCCATGCATTTGTTACTTCTAGGCTGGACTATTGCAATTCCTTATTATCAGGCTGCCCCAATAAGTCCCTTAAGACTCTCCAGTTGATCCAGAATGCTGCGGCACGTGTACTGACAAGAACTAGGAAAGAGATCATAGTTCTCCAATATTAGCTTCTCTGCACTGGCTTGTAAAATCCAGAATAGAATTTAAAATCTTTCTCCTACAAAGCTCTTAATGGTCAGGCACCATCGTATCTTAAAGAGCTCATAGTACCTTATTACCTAGAGTCTACAAAAGTAGAATTGGAGCCAGAGCCTTCAGTTATCAAGCTCTTCTCCTGTGGAATCAGGTACCAGTTTGGGTCTGGGAGGCAGACACCATCTCCACATTTTAGAGTAGGCTTAAGACTTTCCTCTTTGATAAAACTTGTAGTTAGGGCTGGCTTGGGTGAGTCCTGAACAATCCCTTAATCATGCTGCTATAGGTCTAGACTGCTGGAAGATTTCCCATGATGCACCTCTTTCTTCTCTCCGGAGCTGCAGAGACTGGATTTGTGGTTGTGGGCCACCTGCAGCCCCCGTGTTCCTGCTTGACAACTGCTACTACAGTTGTTGTTATTGGCCTTGTTACTATTATTGTCATTATTATTCCTATGACTATCATTCCTATTATTATTATCTTATTAATATTACAACTAGCATTACATTATTGCTATTTTAAAATTCTAGGTGGAATTTGCATTCTCTCTCTCTCCATCCATCCCTCCCTCTCCCCCCCCTCTCTCAAAACCACGGCAGCGGTGGATGGCCGCCCACCATTGAGTCTGGTTCTGTCCAAGGTTTCTGCCTCTTAAAGGAAGTTTTTCCTTGCCACTGTCGCCAAGTGCTTGCTCATGGTGGGATTTGTTGGGTCTCTGTGAATAATATTAAAGAGGACGGTCTAGACCTGCTCTTTAGGAAAAATGCAATAAGATAACTTCTATTATGAATTGGCGCTATATAAATAAATTTAATTGAATTGAATATGACACAGACACACAGACAAATTAGGCTCCTGTTTCTGGTGGATCGAACATATTGGCTCTTAGATCGTTTATTTTCTGTACACTCAGTTCGGATTTGAGTGGGTATGTTTGCTCAAAAGATTCTCTGTGCTTTGTCTGAGTAGACTGCAGAGGGCCCAAAGAAAAACAGATTCCCAAAATATTTAGAGCCCAATTGCAAGCACAGTTGTAGTTCAAAAATGATTTAGGGTCACTTACACTTTTCTGGACTGGTAAACAAATAAAAAATCATGTATTTGGCAAATGACAATTCACCAATCTTGGTTAACCTTGGCATCTTACAATGTTGATTAATGTGCCCTTTGCCTAACAAATGTATAAATACTAATACACAAAAATGACATCCTTTTTATCCAGAAGCCATGATAAAAGAACAAAGTCCATCAACACATATCTAATCTACACAGCAGCTGAGCTCATTCTGCATCTAAACCTTTGTGTTAAAAAGTAAATAATAAAACAGGATGTAGGTCAGCCTCTCCCTATACACACATGCTATATAAGGACAAACACGCACGCGCGCGCGCACACACACATCTGTCTGTGTCTTACTGTGGAGTTAGATAGGGAATCTACTGTATATGAGGAACAATTGCTGCATCCTCTGGGATCATCAGCACTGCACAGACTCCACAACCACTTGCATCCATCATGGCGGCTCTAAAAAGCTTTCCCTGTTATGTATGCTAATTATATGCAGCCATAATTACATAGAACACACAGCTCCATAGATGAAGAGGATGAACATTTTGAAAGAGCGAGTCTTGTCTCAGGCAAGAGAAAGATATCTGAGTTCCAAGGAGAATAAACTGAAAAGACACAAGAGCAACAGCAAGCTCAGGTTATGGACATCTGGATACTACTTGAAATATTGTACTATTTGGAGCCAATAGCCACGTTCATTGAAAAATAAATGTTCAGACAAAAACTGTCTACGATGTTTACATCCCAAATTAAAACCGGCAGCATTTATTGTGGCTCTGGGGATAGGTTACAACCATCATCCATGTACTAATCTTATGCTTGTGTAATTACAGAGCACACGGCTTCATGCATAATCAATCAGATGAATTATACACAGGATCATATTTGGTTTCTGAATAAAGCCCACTCAGATGTAAACGTTTAGGATGGGACATTACTTGTTCCACATAACTAGCATCCTGTCTGGCTGCTGGGGCGTGGCTGTCTGTGTGATATACAGTTTGTTCTTACACAGTAATAATTATACTGTTTCCTATAGAGCAGGTCTAGACCGTACTCTTTACAATATTATTTACAGAGACCCAACAAATCCCACCATGAGCAAGCACTTGGCGACCGTGGCAAGGAAACCTTGGACAGAACCAGAATCAAAGGTGGGCGGCCATCCACCGCTGCCGTGTTAGGTCTTAATTGATCATTATTGTGAAAATAGTAAAAGCCAAGCTTTTTTATTGTGTGCACATTATGGAGAATCTAACAAGATGTCTAGACACTCACATCAGGTTCTGTCCATGATGATTAAGAATTAATCTAACACGGCAGCGGCGGATGGCCGCCCACCCTGAGTCTGGTTCTGTCCAAGGTTTCTGGCTCTTAAAGGAAGTTTTTCCTTGCCACTGTCACCAAGTGCTTGCTCATGGTGGGACTTGTTGGGTCTCTGTAAATAATATTATAAAGAGTACGGTCTAGACCTGCTCTATAGGAAAAGTGCAATGAGATAACTTCTGTTAAGAACTGGCGCTATATAAATAAAATTGAATTAAAATTGACAATATCCTAATAATAATAATATATTTATAATAATAAATAATAATTCAGGGACAGTTATGATCCATATTCATCAACTCTGATTGGCTGAACATATTAAGTGGCTGAATGACTGTACAAACCCACCTTGAGAGCCACATGAAACTAAACTCATATCTGTCTAAAGCCCAGCAACAGAGCACTGCCAGCAAACTGTTTTTCATGGTGTTTACTCATCCAGACTGTGTGACTGCGCATTTGTGTTTGTGTGGCCCCACCTACTGGTCAATGTGAAAATGGTTTGACATCTAATTTGAAATCATCAACATCATTTATAAACTCCCTGGACAATTTTAGATTGTTTATGTTGTGGAGTATGGAGATTGCACTGAATGGATAATGAAGAATTATAGTAACAGAATGTTAGGAACTCAAGACAACATGAATACATGTTTTTATTAACTCTAAGGTTTATCTAATGTATCAACTACACTATATTTCAGTTAAGTGTGTGCTTGAAAGCTCTGATTTAATTTTTTAACAAATTAAATGCTTTTACATGTTCATGGCCCTTGTTTCCTTTCTTCCAAAAAACTATTTTGTGGTTTATAAAAAACAAATCTTTTCACAGGGAGTCAAACTGTCTCAAAATGTGAGGATGATTCAGAGCCATACCTAACTTCTTCTCCAGCGAAGTCAAAAACTTTAGTGATGGTGACTTTAGCAGGTTCTGATGCTTTTGTTTCTGTACTCAAATGAGCAACCTTCAATACTGAGGAATCATCCTGAGGATAAAAACAAAAGAATCAATCTAAGTGAGAGACAAAAATTATAGACACATACAGAAAATACTGCAGGTTTGATCATTAATGCTCTGATGATCTGGGCTATATTGTTAATCCATTTAATATATTTAAAGTACCCTGACATATCTGGGTTTAGAACATGGTACCCTGTGAATGTTTCATTTTGAAACATGGTACCCTCTGACTTTACAGGACAATTGCCTGAAAGCATCATTAAAAAGTTTGGTTTAGAAATTGGTACCGTCCAAGTGTTTACATTTTAAAATACAGCACTATCTTAGTCTAACATTTGGGTTTAGAACATAGTTACCTTCTGTACGGTACTTGACTGTGAGGCAGGTGTGGAGTCTTTGGGTCTGGATCCAACGTCAGACAGGAAACTCGCCCAGAGGTCATCTGATTTTTTCTTCTGTTTTGCATCATCATCCTTCTCTACCTCAGTGGGTTTTTCCACCGCTTCCTGTGCCTCTTCTGCTCCACCTCCATAATTCTCTTCCTTGTCTACTTTCAGTACTCCTTTCTTCCTCTTTCTGTAGATTTTTTCAAGGAGGTGAATAAAGGTCATCATCATTGGCATCATCTTCTTTTATTCAGAAAAGCCTTAGATTTCTCTTATGTATCTTTGATTAAAGATAAAACATAGTGTACTAAATGCAAATGTACAGAGAATGTTGTTAATTGGATAAAAATGGTGGACATTTCTGGTCAAGAATTTAAGAAAAGCCACTGAACATGCCTGCTGCTAAAATACTTTTTATCCAAGATGTGGGAGTAAAATTTTCTTTCATGTCTTTGTCCTCGTTCAGTGATTCAGAACAAAATGGGAAACCTGGGGCGTAATATTCATTGCACAATTTCAAGTCATACTGGGGACACTGGGTGGCATTTCAGTGCTGGAATCAGCCTCTGATCACAACCATATCATAATTTGTAATGTTCATTTGTTCATTATTGGGGTTAGACTAGTATCTGACAATATCAAAATTTATATTAACAAGTCAAGCCCTTTATGTGAAAACATTCTAACGTGGAATTATGACTGTAATCCAAACGAATGTACAAATTTCCTTTTTGTTATTAAACAGTGTTCCAGAGGAGAGGGTTAATGTTTCATGGTTCTACATCAGGGTTTCACAAACTTGCCGTGCCCGTGACCTTATTTGCAGTTAGTGAAATTGTCGTGGCCCCAGCAATTACAGAGTTGTTATGTATAGATGTCAGTGTTTCCCATACATTCATTTATTTGTGGCGGCCGCCACAATATCTATATTGACTTTCTATTTTTTTTAGTGCATTTCGCTCAGCCCCTCTGCCCCGCTCTCTCGCTCTCTGCACGTGATACGAGCACACAGAGCAGAGGGCTATCCGCGAGCGGCAGAAAAGCATCCTGACGAGGGAGAATTTCTGCTCCGCGTGCACACAGTGAGTTAAATGCTGATCATTTGAAAGCTTTTAAGTGCACCTGTTGGTGCTGATGTCATTCAGGACTATGTTGGTTTCGATACGTCATTAACAAGCCTCCACACGTGGCTCACCTGCTGTTGTGTGTAGGAATTAAGTAGAATTAAAATGGTGAAATAAGAAATACTAGAAATAGGGTAATATATGAATGTATTCTTTCAAATATTATAGCCTGTATATAATATTTTCAATAGATAAATATTACACACACCCCGTCACCGTCCTCGCCACAGTTACACTGCCATTCTGTGGAAAACACTGGATGTAATATTTGAAAATATTTGACATTTGATATATAGAGTATTAAAAATATCAACATGATAGAAATCTTAGAAATCATCTGCAATTCCATGTGGGGTCATAATTCCAAGGCTGAGAAACGCCGCTTCAGAGAGTACAGGAAATCCAGATTTCGCTTCATTTTCTCTGTCCTGGATCCACTGTCCTCTCCTTGACTGTCATGCCACGAATCTTTCAAGTCCTCTCACCTCATACCGATGTCCTTTTTCTTTCTCTTCTTCTTGCTAACATTGTCAGGATGTGGCACATCATCATCCCTGTGCAGAGGGTCTTCCTTTTCACACTCATTAATGTCATCCTCGCTGAGGTTATCATCTGAGGAGAAAGAGAACAGGAAGCAGTGTGAATGAGAAGAATAGGATGTGAATACACAGATATCAACTGATTAACAGATAGGGCTGGGAGAAAATTCAATATTATAGTTTATGGAATTTCAGCAAAATCATATAGTGATGGTATGATCTAATCTCATGTTACTGTTCTACAAATTTGTGTTGAGTTTTTTGTTTGACACATATAAAAAGTTTGATCTCATGTAATGCAGTGGAACACCGTTCATTTACTTTCAACATCAGTTGGATTATTTGCATACATTTACCAAATGTGATATATATCACTAGTCGAAAATATCTGTACTATTATCTTGATAATGATTTCGACCCTATCGCTAAGTGTTAGCAACGCAGGTTTCAGTTTGGTATATATCAGGCTTATAGACTTCACCTCACCTTGATCTTGTAATCTGTCATTATGATGGAGATAAAATAAATTTAACAAACAGCCTAGGAAGGTATTGGATTGCATTAGATTGGACAGATGTACCTAATATAGTGGCCACTGAGTGTACATAACTAAACAATCATACATTGCCAGTGTCTACATCTAATTTATCCCACTGGCCAAATATCATCTTGTCAGTAATCAGCCTTCACTCCATTTTAACACTGTATGAATCTGTCCAGATGTGCATGCAAATTTACCATAGCTGGCAGTTGAGTGAACTGATCAGGAGATGTTAACCTGGCATTGGGGGAGGACCGTTTGTAACACAAACTATGTGTAAATGAGTCTAATAACGGTTATCAACGACCATATGACAAACGACAGGGCAAAATAACGGTGACCACCGTACAGCAGAGTGAACTAGCTGATCGAAGATATTGAAAATGTGTTCAAATAAATGCTTCTTGATGAGTCAAATTCAAGCCGAAATTAGCAGCAGACTAATTTTTTTGTAGTGGGCTGAAGACTTAATCATCGAGGTGTGTATGTTTCCCGAGAAGCGATTCACCACAGCACAGTCTCTCAACGCAAGTAAGGACGTCGCGTCAAGAGGTTAATATGTAACACTAGAGCTAGTTTATCATGTTTAGTGCGTAACATTTGTGGGTGAACTATTGTTAGCTAGTAATCTCATGTGACAAATGTATTTGCTACAACACTTAACCTAAGCACTTAACGTTAAACCCACTAGAACCCTCCATGCGATATTTCCTGCAACGTTAGCTAGTTATTTAGTTGCATTTAGTTCCGCTGCATTTAACACAAGGTTTTTACAGTCCTCACCTGATGGGACATAGTCTGCATCTTCATTAGACGAATAACCATCAGAGTCGTAGTCAGAATAGTTCATCATTTTGGAAGAAAAGCTTCAGACTAGTAAAATAAATAAAAAGGGCTGACAAGGCGCCAGTATGTTTACTACTAGCTTATTTACTGCTTTCACAACGTTACAAACGCAACCCTAACTGGCTACAAATGCCCACATGCTAACAACAACAAAGCGAAAATGTTGTTTTATCAAGTCTGTAATAGATATAAATAAATTCAGTGTGCCAAATATATGAAACAGGGTACTAGTGTAGCGTTTCTAGAAAGGAGGAAAACAATGTGACTTCCTGTGGCGACGACGGCAAGCTCAAAGGTTCAAACTTCTTCTTCTTCTTTTATTTGACTGGCGGTTGGCAACCAGCTTGCAGGTGCATTACCGCCACCGACCGGACTGGAGTGTGGAACAGTAGCTTGGCAGACAAATAAAGACAAAAAAGTAAAATAAAATTAAAAAAAAAAACAATAACGGAAAAAGTACTTTCAATTCAGATGTAATGCTTGTGAGTGCTGCCCAACTATCAGATGCAATTAGTGCATTATTTGTGTTGTTTTCTTCTAACCATTGCAAAGCTATCAAAAGAGCTAGGAGCTCAGCTGTGTATACTGATCAGTGATCAGTGGTTCTTTTCCTGACAGCTCCTTCACACTGTGGTATGAACACTGCAGCTCCTGCACGTCCAGTCTCAGGGTCTTTTGAACCTTCTGGAAATAACACCAACTTATCTGCAAAGTGCTGCTCAGTGTAAGTTTGTGCTGTCCTCCCAGCTGATCCCTGTTCAGATTTCTTCCTCAGTTGTTGCATAATAAAATCTACTATAGGCATCAAAAATAGCCGGGGAGGAATAGCTGAAGGTGGGACTGTTGGACTGTATTGTATGTTACATAAACCTAAACTTTGTGCTTTTATATCTCCTATCCATCCAAAGCTTCTCTAATGTGTTTCATTGAGCTCCCACCCGTCCAGCAGGAGGCCTTAGCAGGGTGAGAGCTACTGTGTGCCTGCAGATTACCCAGTGTGCCAGCATGAGTTTCACTCTTCGTGTCCATAATGACATTTCCCCCATTTCAACTTGTTGAACAACTGCTGGAGAGGATTTAAATGCTCCACTGCATATTCTTAGTCCTTGCACCTGCTCCACATCCAGCTTATTAAGGTGACTCTCTCCTGCCGACATATAAGCTACACATCCATGATCCACTGTAGCTCTCACCAGGGCCTGGTATACGTTCACCGATGATGCTCTGGTTGCTCCCCACCTCGTCCTGACAGGCTTCTTAAGAGAGTGATGACCTTTTGACACTTGTCCTTTACTTTATCGATGTGCTGCCTCCAAGTCAGCTTTCCATCAAACAATACTCCTAGAAGTGAAGAAGGTGAATCACATTCACCTGCTCAGGTCTTTGGCCATATAGTTTCAGGGCTATTGCTTTATAGCGTCTAGAAAAACACATCACTTGTGTCTTTGCTACGGATAACTTAAACCCCATTTATTCGCCCACTGCTCCACCACCGCAACTGCAGCCAGCAGTTTCCGCTGTATATATCCCAGATTTGACCCCTCATCCACAAACAGCGACCTCCCTATCCCGTTCTCGACTTGATCAAAGATATCATTGACTGCCCTGCGGGGTTCCATTCCACTTTCTTGAAAACGTGTTAGCCTCTCCGTTACCTTTTGCTCCATAGTTTTCCCCAGTTGTGAAGTAAGTGCTATTGGTCTACAGTTTGAGGGGTCTGATGGGTCTTTACCGGGTTTCAAAATTGGTACAATGGTTGACTGTTTCCATGCAACTGGAATTTGTCCCAAACGTTGTTAAACAACATTAATACTACAAGGAGTGTGCTGTCTGCCATATGAGCTAACATCCTGTAGCAAACATCTTTTCCTGGTGCTGATTGCTTTGTCTTTAAGACACATGGCCCTCTTTAATTCAAACCAACTGAAAGGCAAGTCTAAACGTTCTCCTGTGGTAGTTTTTTAAACATTTACCTATGTATTCTGTATTCTGCGAATGAACAAGAATGTTGTCCCTACACTGTCTAGCTCTTACTGATACATTTGCTGAACTGTGAACCTTGGCTGATGTTTGTGCCAGAAGTTCTGCCTTTTCATTGCTGACTGCTGTTTTGTTGCTTCTTAGCAACACTGGTATTATTTAGTTTCTCCTAATTCCACCCATTCTTCTGATCCTTCCCCATACATCAGACAGCTGTGTCTCTCCCTGTCCTATTATAATATTGCTTCCAGTATGTATGTTGAGTTGTTCTTATACTCCAAACTACTGCCTGTGATCTTTTGTACTGATGTTTCTGATGACTGATGTTTTTTAACTGTCTGAATGCCCCATTCCTTCTTTTTACAGCTTTCCTACAGTCTTCATGCCACCGCGGTACACTCTTACCTCTGCTCCCTGCACCCTTCGCTATTGTTTCCTCTGCCGACTGGATGATGACTGCAACCAACCTTTTATTGACTTCATCCCTGTCTGATATATGTTCTCTCATTGATTGCACTTTCCTTGTTTAGAGCACTGTTATACCTAGTACCTCTCCCATCATTCACACATACTAATCCCTTCTCTATGAATTCCTCTGTGATTGAACCATTTGCCTCCGTTTTCTTACTCCCCCACAGTGTGTTATGTGCGTTGAAGTCTCCACACCACACCACCATACAATGCAGCTGCCAACCCACAATGAGCAGTGTATCAGGGCACAGCCTATTACATGGGTTATAGTAATGAATTATTGCTAATTCATTCTTTCCTGCCCAGATCTTCACCACTATTGATTTGTGTTCTTTCCCTAAATGAATCAGATTAAACCTCGTCCCATCCCACACAAACGTTGCCACACCACCACCTTTCCCAATCTTCCCATCATTCCTAATTGCTGTATATAACCCCGTATTATGAAATCCCACTGTGTCTCAGCCATGTTTCTTGTATGCACATTATATCAGGTTTATCTTTTAGATTTGAAACAAATTTTTTGAATTCCTGACCATCTGCAATAAGGCTTCTTGCATTCCATTGTAATATAGTTAATGCCATGATGATCCACCACCCCATGATTGTGAGCTAGACGTCCCTCCATTTAACATTTCCTTAACTTCCTGTCCAAGATCCGTGATTCCCAGATATGTTTCTGCTGATTTAACTATTATTTTGATCTGTTCTGTCTTCTTATCTGTTTGTGCAGAACAGTTTATTACATCAACCATGAACAATAGAAACTCGTTTTTCCCCACAATCAGTGTGCCTTGCTTTACTTTGCTGCATCCTTCACACCGTATCATTTTGTTGCTCTCTGTATTAACTGGCTTAGTGTTGGATTTGTCTGTCTGCACGGCTACTTTCTTAGCTGCTTCGGTAAATGTAATCCCTGGAGAAGTTTTCAGTCGCTGTACTTCTGCTGCTCTGACCTCGCACCCCCGGTAAGCAGAGCTGTGTTCCCCTCCACAGTTGCAGCACTTAAGCTGAGCTCCTCTTTCACACTTTCCATATTCGTGTTCACTGGCACATCTCCCACTTTGTTTGCCTTTGCACACTGCCGCTACGTGTCCATACTTTTGGCATCTCAATGGTGGGGGGTTATAAGGCCTGACCTCGTAGCTCATATACCCCAATATATGTTGGACGATTGTCTTTCCTCATCAAAAATCAGCATTACTGACAGGCTGTCGTATTTCTCTCCATTACGAGTGGTTTTCAGGTGTTTTGCTTCAGTCAGTTACGCTCCTGCCACATTTTCTTTAATCTGAGTCGGCACACTTATGGGTCTTCCCGAACTTCTTTTTATCACTTACCTTCGATCTTATTTAATCTGATAGCCTTGCCTTGTTGAGTACTGTCCCTGCAGAGAATCAACAGTGATCCATTTCGCAGCACTCCCCGGGTTCCACTCACCAAATGAGGAACCTTCTTGAACCAGTTTAATGATTGCTTTGTAGTCTTCGATTCGATCGCCTGTTACTACTATATTTCGCTTATTATCAGTCTCTTCTGAGTGTGAACTTTCATTTTGCTGCCTCTGTTTTTTACGCTTTCGCCTACGGTTAACCCTCTGCACAGTATTCCAACCTTCATTTTCCCTGCCACCTACTTCCATTCCGCCTAGCTCACTTCCTGATCAGTCACTTCCCTCTGCCATCTCCTCTCCATTCACAGCCCGGTTGTGTCTCCGCCAAAAACCCACCCGCCTCCAAGCGCTATCAGAGACGGTTCACAAGGTATCGTTGGTGCTATGTCCTACTGCCTGATTTTCCCTTCGTAAGTATGATCCCCACCATAAGTATGATCCATAGGAACAATACACAGAATTCTCTGTTCCTATATTCACATTTTATAGGCCTAATTCTTCCAGTTATATTGTTCAAGGTAATCATTCATGGCCCAGGAACACTGTGAAACAAAAAGTAGAAAGCTTGAAGATAGTGGCTAAAATGTTTGTCTTGTGCACTATTTTGTCATTACTCCTGATGGGACAAAGCTATTTAAACATAGTACTAAATGTAACAATTAGGGTTTAAAGTAGTTATGGAGTACAGGCAGAGAGAGTGAAGTAATCATTACAATCGAACTCATCTACAGCATTAAGGTAAGTAAATAGGGAGCGACACAGCCACTTTGTTTCTCTGCTCTGCACACCTGTGGTTCATCCATTTGGGTCCGAGAAATTCTATGAAAAGACCAAAACCAACAATGTGTTAGTCCGTCTTTCAGTGCTTTTCAATTTCCTGACCCTGTCTATAGCACTTGGGGTCATTTCCGACCAAATGTGCAATAGCTAATATCTTGTGCGAGTTAGTACACTAAATTAAGAGCTGCACATAAACCTACAACACAGCTTACTAGGATACAACAGACTACAATGGAATGTAGTCACAATATACATTTGCTCAACCAAACACAGCATACACGCTGATTCTGTTCAACAGTTGGTCCATAAAGTTTTAGTTACAACAGCAGACATTGTCAGTTAAAGTATTAACATGTACAAAAGCACTAGACTGGTCTTTCAAAACTGTAAGATGCTGATGTGGGAATACATGCAGGCAGAAGACACATCACATTTAAAAAAGAAAAGGGATGAAGGTAAGATAAGATAAATGATGGGATAACATGTCTGTTCTGAAGACAATCACAAGGGAAAATAAATCAAGGGCACCCTGAATAAGGCAAATAGGACCCCTGAAGACTGACCATATACAGTAAGCACCTTATTTGAAAGTGTGTGTGTGTGTGTGTTTCATGTTCTTATATCCCGGTGGGGACTTTAACATGAGTGCACACTAACCCGTGGGGACTTGTGTCACCGTGGGGACAGAAATTACAGTTAGGTTAAGGTCAGGGTTAAGGTTAGGCCCTTAGTTGTGATGGTTAAGGCTAGGGTCAGGGTCAGGGGCTGGGGAAATGTCAATGACTGTCCCCCACGGGCATAGTGAAACAAATGTGTGTGTGTGTGTGTGCATGCATATGAGTCACCTAATGAATGTTGTTGGTTGTTATACAGGGCTAAATTACTGATCGTGACTCTTGCTGATCAGTCCAGGACAGAAAATGAGCAACGATGGGGAAAAAAGGGGGGGTTAATAAGGTAATACCACTTAAGAGTTCATAATGCTCCAAACACACACTGGAGCTACTCCAGAGACACTGAGGTAGACATCTTGTGGACCAATGATACCAAAAGCTTTTTTTCCCTCAAATAGGTTTACATTCTGTTGTTGCAAAAGTAGACATCATGTAGGATAGAAACTAAGTTTGAATTTGTATCCCAAACAAAAGTCTTGGAAATCAGTGGGCCATTTCGGTTTAAAGGAAGAACACAGACTGTATTTCACAGTAAAGATCATAAGAAGCTAAGAGAGATGTTCCCACAAAGAGAGGCAGCCATTATACCTTCTCTTCCCAAATAACACATAATTGCCGTGTCACGATGTAATGTGTTTAGATGGCTAGCGTGCAGCTCCATTTGAAGATGACCTAAATGACGAGTGATTAAGTGTAATTTGCACATATTATTAATAGCAGGAGGTGACAGAGTGGTGCTAGTCATCTGCTGGGTTTAGTGGAGAGGACAGTCAATTAGCTCTGTGATCAAATATACAAACCAAGTAAAATTACTTGATGTTCAGTTTGGTTTGATTGTGATAACCATTAGCTGAAAGAGAGCTCAATGATCAAATTCTGGAGTGTTTCCTCCTCTCTAAACATTTTTTTGATAATGTGATATTTCATATAACAATGTTACCAATAGTGATGCTGAGATTCTTTTAACAATTATAAAAATAATATTAATACACTTTATTTATATAGCTACTTTATTTATTTAAACAGTAAAACATAGTAAAAAAAAAGTACATTTAAAAAAAGGAAGGGAGTAAAACAATTACTTTTTTCAAATTTACATTTCTGAAATGTATATGTGTTGAAGAATTAACAGTATTTATGCTGTTTAGAGTGAGAGGAACATAGCTACCGTTAGTTAGGTTGCTTACTTTGTTCATTTAGTCTTACAGTTTTGGCATCCTGTTTTTTTATTTGAGGTTACGCTATACCGGATGTGAACCTCTTAAAAAATGTAACTACATGTTTGGGCTACAGAAACTACAGAGACACCAGGTGGAGGCAACAAGAACTGCGATTGGCTGCTTGGACTGCTGGTGTTTGATGACAGTGAGGATTATAGAGAGTGAGAACAACATGAAGAAAGTTGAAGAAAGTCTTCTCCTTTGCAGTAACACACATCTAGCAAAGCCATTCCACTGCCGACCTTCTGCTCGCCTCACTCACAGCTCTTTATGGATCAGTGCAGGTAAACTGAATAGTCTCCTCTTCAGGAATGGGACATTGTGAAATAACGTTTTAAGTTACCTGGATGAAACTTCAGTTCTATAAGTGTGTGTGTAGCCCACCGTAATCAAATAATGGAAACGCAGTTTCTTTGCAGAATATAATTAAAGTACGATATGGTCTGATCATATACATACATACTGTACATCCACCACTGCGGTGGTGAAATCAACGGGCGAAATCCCAACATTCAGGTATAAATCAAAACCTGTGCTGTAGGTACCCACAGCTGGACGTCTGGATGTCCGTTAACCTCTTGCGTCGAGACGTTTACACCCCTCCCATGAGGAAGGAGGAAAGCTGCAAATGCAACACAGAGCTGAGACACACAGGGGAGAAAGAGATGGATGAGGGAACGGGGATTGGAGAGGTGAAGAGTACTGCAACATGAAGAGTGATCCTTTTGAAAAACATCTCACATTTTTTTTGTACAGACAAAATATCTCTTTATGACTTGTTACTGTAACAGGACACCTTTCTTACACTATACAAGTAATGTTTTTTTCTCTCCTTGCAGCTCTGCATTTCCATATTAAGGAGATGAAAGAAAGAGAAGTTAATTTACAAGTCACAAAGAAGGAGGAGATGAATGACTGAAGAACTTATACAATAACCAGCCCTGATCTGGCCTCCTCCTCCTGTCACACTGAGGATGAAACTGCTCAGTGAGAGATTCTCGTCATCCAACAGAAATAGAATTTTAATCCGAAATGTCTGCTGTTTCTCCTGTTTCTACTTTTGTATGTGACTGTGAGAGTCGTCAGACCTCTGATGGACTTCAAGTGCGCATGTGTTGCTGTGGATCCCAGGATGATCCCAGCCTCTCTAAATGCTAATGGTGTGTGTAGGTGAGTGATAGATTTTCCAGAGAGCCCTGCTTTAGACCAGCAGGGAAGCACAAGGAATATAATCCACCTACAGCTACTGAGGCTTCCTCATTTCACAGCAAAATAATCGCAATGACCCAGCAATACTTAGCTTCAGATTTAGGAGCTGTATTATCAGGGGAGACCTGCGTGCCTTATGTGTCATATTTTTGACTCAAGATACATTTTATGGACACCATCAGCTTGATTTGAAGATAGGAAAAGATCATTTTGGTTTGATACACCTTTTGTAGTTTTCCACCATTCCTATCAATAATTATTATCATCGAGTTAATATCTGAGATCTAAGAAAACGGTGACATCACTAAAAATAAGCCGCACACAAGCAGTCAGACAATCAGACAGGTTGGAAACAAACCTACATGTTAGACAAACTTATTTGAAGAGAACTACTGTAAACGCCCATCAGTTTACAGACCTACTTCGTGCTTCAACTTTGACCTGCTGTACTTAAAGTAGTCCTGAACA
Organism: Siniperca chuatsi; assembly: GCF_020085105.1. NCBI lineage: Eukaryota > Metazoa > Chordata > Actinopteri > Centrarchiformes > Sinipercidae > Siniperca > Siniperca chuatsi. Next base: position 1,410,549 of record NC_058045.1, on the reverse strand, counting down.
CAGTTTTCCTGTGCAATGAGGGATTATTAGCGACATTTAAAGTGTGCTCACTTTCAGTTTGTTCAAATAAAATTGGTTTGGATATAAACTGTTGGTTTGTTTACAACCTGTCTGATCGTCTGACTGCTCGTGTTTGTTGACCCATTGGACTTCATTGTAGAGATGTTACTGTGTTCCCAGCAATTAACTTGGTACGTACAATATTACGGTATCATGGGGGGCACATCTAGCAGGCAGCACTGGTGCCCCCAGGTATGCGTGTTCTCCCCACTGCTCTTCTCTCTCTACACCAATGACTGGACCTCAGGGGACCCGTCTGTTAAACTCCTGACACTGAGATGAATGAATGCTTATAGTTTCAGAGGTGATTTAATTGGTCGGTAGAACAGCTGGCCCCAGTCTGGACCATGTGGTTTAGATGGGCTTGAACCACCACTGGTAATCAGCCTCATCTGAGATGCTGATGAGTCTGCAACCAGGCGGGAGGTTGAACAGCTGGCTCTCTGGTGCAGTCACTACAATCTGGGGTTGAACACACTCAAAACTGTAGAGATACTCAACAGCACTGTGTTGGCCGAGGAAATCTTCACATTACACTTAAAATTACAAATTTCAGCCTCATGGTGGCGCTAGAGAAAAAGTCAGGGAATCACCAAAGTCTGCAGGATTCATCCTCTGGGGATCATGAATGTTTGTACAAAATTTCATGACAATGAATTCAATAGTTGATGAGATATTTCAGTCTGGACCAAAGTGGTGGACCAACCAATCGAAAGGCTGGTATTGCCATCCATAGAGCCAGCAGTTAGTGAGTCTGCTCTCTGCACATCTATGATGGTCTGGTTTGGATCGGCCACCAAACAGGACAGAAACAGACTGCAATGAACAGTTAAGTCTCCAGAAAAGATGACTGGTGCCAACCTGCCCACTCTCCAGGAATTGTACACCTCCCAAGTCAGGAAATGGGCAGGGATAATCATTGCAGACCCATCACACCCTGGACATAAACTGTTCCAACCTCTCCCCTCATGTAGACTCAGAACACTGTATGCCAAAACAATCAGAGACAAGCAGTTTCTTTTCTCAGGCATCACACTCACAAACAGTAGAGGTCTAAAACCAGTAACCCTGCAATACTAAATCATATTATACAGATATTATAGTTGTGGTAGAAAATGACTGAAATGTCTATGTGAAATTGCTGAATCACTGTTAAATCATCTGTTGAATAACTCAAAAGGGGTACAGGAGAAGGTACAGACTGTCCAGTCATAAAGATTAGAAGACCTTGGGGTGTCTCAATTTCTTGAGATATGCTTGGAAACTGGTTAGGGGTTCAAGCCCCAAAGTGGACCATCATTGGATGACGCTTAATAAAAGTTGTATAAAGCTTGTTGATATCTTATTTGGTTTTCAAGATATTGACCAATGAACTTCCAAAGGGGCGTGGCTCACCACATAAATAGACCAAAGTCAATAAAGTTTGGGACAGTCATCACAAAACTTCCAGGATATGTCCATAGAAGTACCTGAAACATACCCTGAAAGTTTCTTTCAAATCAACCACTGGGGGGCGCTACAAATGCAAAAAAATGGGCGTGGCATAACACAAATCAGAATACGAATCAGACATTGTTTGTTTTCTTCATTCTATTTGTGAAAATGCAAAAAAGAGAGGAGATTTCACTGCTTTTGTCACCTCTAGGCCACATCTGACCAAGTCCAGATCAAAAGCTTTAAACTTCTAACGGTCTGTGTTGGCCTGAACCCCGGAATTGCCGCTTGCGGCTGTATTTCTGACTGGATTTTGGTGTTTAGAGAAGAAGTCAAGTCAATTTTATTTATATAGCCCAATATCACAAATCACAAATTTGCCTCAAGTGGCTTCACAATCTGTACAGCATACAACAAAGTCTATCCTTAGACCCTCGATTCAGATAAGGAAAAGGCAATTTAGCTAAAAAGAGCTGTAAATGCCACTCTTTATGACCTTGTTCTCATGGCAGCGTGGGTATAACTATGCTAGTGGACGGGTTGTTGTCAAGCTGACACTACACTGTATGTAATGTGTGGAGTTGGCTTCCTGGTACCAGTTCTGTAATAAAGTACCTTCTTGTAAGACAATGGAGACTGACAACCGAGTATTTTTATGCATTAATAGTGTAACATACACATTGTACAATAGCGTATATGTAATATCCTTTCATTGTCATATATACAGTAAGTCTAAGCAGACTGCATACTGTACATATACTCTTCCATCAAAACCACCTATGCATATATAGTAACTTATTATCCATACAATATTTATTCTAGCATTCTTTGCATTGCCATGGACACTTGTACGACAACTCTGTACAGTACCAATGGGACCTGTATTTAGATACACTTTTTGTCCAGCTCTTTCCTGTATATAATAGCTATATGTCTAAGTTTGCTTACATTTGATTAGCTTATCTCGTTTTGCTGTATATCTGTATTTTGTATCCTCCTGGAAATTTGTCCCAGAGTCAAATTCCTGCTGTATATATAAACATACATGTACTTATCTGGGTTGATTCTGATCCTGAAGATAAAAGCCAATCAGCTGGAATCATCCTTTAATGCTTTGACAGATACAATTCCTACTTTCAAGAAAGTTATTTCATTAGAATGATTAGCCTTGAGAAATAATCATCATGTTTAAACTGCTTTTAGACAGTTTCATTTAAACAAGCTTGACTATATCATTGCAAAAGAGAATGTTCTTATTCTAGCGTACCTGTCTGTCGGTGCAGTAGTGTAATTTCCTTTTAAATAACTGAATGCAGGATGAAAGCCCATTTTAAGACTGACATGCTCTGCGGTGTATGTCTTTGTGTCCTGCTGAGGCTGTCCTATTGTGGCCATCTTTCCATCTACCTTTTCCTGGACCCATCAGTCATGCTGAAATAGCTCACTAGTCACATCCTTTTCTTCTTCTTCTCAGCAAGACCTCTGTTCCTCCTCAAAGAATGGAGGTAAGCTCTGCTCTGCTGCTGCGGGTCTCCTTTGATGTTGAGGACAGCAGAGACAGATATGAAAGCAGATGAAACTGGGGCCCTGATGCCCCCACCCCCAAACTCTCACCATTTGGTAATTGGGGATTCAGGGAAGAAAAAAAAAGACGAAAAAAAAGGGCTTCCCGCCCCCTGAACATCAGGCTGTATTTAACGATGTCTACTGTATGCCCATAAGGTGCCCTTCATCAAATTCCAGTCCCTTCCGATCCATGGATCATTTGCCTTGCTATGTCATTTTTGTGTGTTTTCTTTTTTTCACACTTTCTGTGTGCATTAATAAAGGCTGCAAGAACAAACCTAAACTGAGCTGAATAACTGATTTTCTGAATTTTGTTTGGAATTTTTTAAAATACAGAAAAACTATTTCTATAGATATTTGCTGTTTCAGAGCCCCAAGTAATCTTTTGTCAGGGGGCCCAAAATATATGTGAGCAGCCTGGAGGGATTTGTTCCACAGAATGTACTAATGTACTCCACCTCTGTAAGTTACAAACACATATGACATACTTAATTGGTAGTACTTCATGTCATCTCACAGTCTGGGGTATTAGAAAATAACTTCTAGGTAAATATTGTGTATAGTGAGAAAATATTATTTGTGTAAAATTCAGCTTTCAGTTTTGTTTGGCTAAAATAAGAATCAGAGCAAGACATACCTGAAACAATAGAAGGACTCAAGACCCTGAAAGAAAGGAGTGTTAGCGCAGTGAGTAGTTTGGGAGCTTACCGGCTCTCTGACCGCTGGTTGTCAGCAAGCTTTAACAGACCTCCATTGATGTTAACAGCACCTGGAGGTCCTGATCTTTTTGAGGCAATTCTTCTTCATGTGGAAGATTCATTTCTCACTCACTAAGTGATACCAAACCTTATTTAAAGATGTGGATCCAGACAGGTCAATAGTTTACAGAGTACAAGATCTATTCATAACTGTCACTCTAACCCAATTCAGGCCTCCACAGTGGTCTGTATTGACAGCAGTAAGATAAGAATGAGGCAAACCAGAGCAGGAAGATCAGGTTCAGAGAACGAACGCAACACTCCGTCCGATTGTAACTTAATTCATCCAGCTCCACAATGATGTGGTACTAAGACTGAGAGAGATACAGTATCCTCTTTAACTCTGTCAAATCGACCAACATCACGTCAGCCTCAGGATGAGTCAGTTCTCAGCACGGCTGCGCATGAAATAAAGGCCCAATCAGTAATTCAAATATAAACCAAAGGTTTAAGGTTTAAGCCAGACTATGAAACTTTTTAACGAATTGTGTATTATGACATTTCCTAATGCAGTTATGATGTGCACTCAGTAGCCACTTAACAGGCAGCTCCTCCAACTATGTTGAGCCTACAGCCACATGATTCATGCAGACAGAGTCAAGAGGTTCACTTAGTGTTTGACTAAACATTACAATTGGCACGACACATGGTGTAAGTGATGTTAAGTTTGGTGTGATAGTCGGTGCCAGACATGGTGGTTACAATCGCTCCTGTGATTTCTGTACACTTCTCTCAGAATGTTGAGGTAAATAAAAAACTAACAAGCCTTACATCTGCCGACAAAAGTCAAAAGTCACAAAAAACTGCCACCCCAAGGTTTAAGGTTAAGTTTAGGAAACAATACACTCCATTTCAGTGCACCGGTGCACCGCTTTACACATAACGGCGAGGGCAGGGAAAACTGTTTAAATGGAGTACATCAGCCAGCAGTAGCAACCATGTAATTATCAGTTGACAAAACAAACAACACTGTTGGCCTACAGGGTAAAAGCCATGCTAGCTTTCCTGGTTGACGATTAATTACCAGCATGGACAGTAGTGTTCACAATATGATTTTATGTAAGCCTGAATGACAATCATCAGTTCTCCGTCTTATCAAGCTCCCTTGACTTGTTTATGTTTGTATGGACCATGTGGTTAAGGTAGGCGTTCACGCCGCTTGAATTGGGGCATCCGGTGTATGCGGCGTCTGAGACACCGTTTAAATGGTGTGCCGACTCCGTCTACTCACCGCACCACAGGTGTACGTCGGCGTGGTAATGGTCCGGACCAAGTAACAGAGCCCCCATGTGAAATGGGGGACCCAGCAGGACGGGACAGGGGTGTAACATTTAGATGACGTTTTTATGTGTGCAACCCATCACCGAGGGATTAAAAAACAGCTAGCAGCAACTTTGCTTGCATTTGCAGTGTGACATAAATGTGCACGGCTAGCAAAAGCACCTGAACACTCAGTTCACCCGCCATTGTTATTGTTTAGAAAGCAATGTCGCGTATGTTATACGTCACACTATAGACACCGACGCTGTTGTGTTACACGTCACGCCTCTTTTGCTTCCGGAACACTGGGGCAGCATTATGCCAGTGTTGTTTGGTTAAGTGTAAAAAAGCAAAGCTGCCGTAATGACGGGTCTTCTTTACGGCAGTATTGTGGGATCCCTGTTTAAAAAGGCCTAGTGTAATAAGTGTACAGAACCACAATGCAGACTTGAGTCTCTGCTACCAGTGACAACTCGAGATTAATCTGTGACAGTTGTCTCACATGAATGGGTCCAAAGTACGTTGAATTTGCATTGTGTAGTGTCTTGTATAATACTATGTGGTTAGGGCAAGATCATGGTCAGAGTAAAAAGACACCAACGTTGACTGTTTTGTAAGAGACAGTCTATGCAGTGTGTAATGACCAACAAATTTTGAGCTGTCCAATTCAATTTTATTTATATAGCGCCAATTCATAACAGAAGTTATCGCACTGCACTTTTCCTATAGAGCAGGTCTAGACCGTACTCTTTATAATATTATTTACAGAGACCCAACCAATCCCACCATGAGCAAGCATTTGGTGACAATAGCAAGGAAAAACGTTTAAGAGGCAGAAACCTCGAGCAGAACCAGACTCAGGGTGGGCGGCCATCTGCCGCTGCGGGTCAGGTTGAGAGAGAGCGAGAAAGAGAGAGACACACACACACATTCATAAAGAAATGTTTTCACTTTTTGTATTTGTATTTTAACTGCAAGTCTACAATTTATTATTATTACTATCCTATCTTACTTATCTGTATATATTTTGATATCACAATTCTTCTGTTTATGTGAAACTGAGAAAGAAAGAGATAATTCCATGAGAGTAGCTGCACCAAAGATGAGCTCCTGAATACATCTCAAACTTGGACCATTTTTGAAGATTTTGCAAAATTACCTTCAAATAATCTTCAGAAAGGACTCAAAAGAAGAGGTAACTACATTAATCAAATAAGAACAGAGGAAGAGGAAATATCATCTTTGGATATATTTCTTAAATCAAAACAACTCGCTAACAGTCAAGATAGCTAACAACTGTTAACTGTTACCAACATTCCAAAGGAGAAATTATACTGAAGAAGCTAACAGAGGAGGTATCTTATAAAGACAAGAAGAAAAATTAAAGGATTCTTGTTGGTAACATTAATATATCTGGTAAACAGTACATAGTTCAGATTTTTGCTGGTGTTTGTAGGCTAGAACAGCTATCAAAGTAAATAGTTAGCCTAGCTCCCCTTGGAGTAAACAAGTCGTTGCCATGGAAACCGATCAGAAGGCAGCACAGCACAGCTCTCAGAGTAGAGAGCAAGGAGATTCAGTACCATGCTGAATGTACAAGTGCAGCTAGAGAGAAACACAAGGAGAAGACACTCGTGAAAACCCAGAGGTCCTCTTCACTGACTACGCACAACAAAAAGAAGGAAGATTCCATCTACATCTGGAAAGATACTTTGTGCAGCAATTATGCATATGTGTCCAGCGAGGGCATCGGCTCAGGAAGCAGATTAAAAGCATCTATAAAGATGAACACCTTGACAAGGATGACCCTCTGCTTTCCATCACAAAAAGAAAAATACTCCTTAGAGGAGGAGACAGGGCACATCTTGCTGCCCAATACATATCAACATGCCACAACCTGAGGGACAATGAATGACCCACACACACAGACAAAAATGCTGCAGTGTTCAGTTTTCACTTTTTGTACACGTCTACTTATTATTATTATTATTATTATTATTATTGTTGTTATCATCATATCTTACTTATCTGTATATATTTTAATAACACAATTCTTCTGTTTATGTATGTTTTTATTTTACACATTCTTTGGCAATGTTAACATTTGTTTCCCATGCCAATAAAGCCTAAATAAATTTAATTGAGAGAGAGCAGGAAGAAAGAGATCATATGTAGGAGAAAGAACAAAACTACAGGAGAGAGAAGATGTCGAGTTAGGATTATGCATTGTTGAGATAAGAATGCGTACAGGTGGTGAGGGAGAGGAGGAGAGAGGTGCATCATGGGAAGTCTCCTGGCAGTCTAGGCCTATAGCAGCATAACTAAGGGATGGTTCATGACTCACCTGAGCCAGCCCTAACTATAAGCTTTATCAAAAAGGAAAGTCTTAAGCCTACTCTTAAATGTAGAGATGGTATCTGCTCCTGAACCCAAACTGGGACCTGATTCCACAGGAGAGGAGCTTGATAACTATAGGCTCTGGCTCCTGTTCTACTTTTGGAGACTCTAGGAACCACAAGTTCTAGTGGGGTTATAAGGTACTATGAGCTCTTTATGATACATTGATTCTATTCTGGATTTTACAGGGAGCCAGTGCAGGGAAGCTATGCCCGCTCTGCCACTAAGCCACAGTCGCCCTGTTAGCCACCATTCAATAGTATTGAATGCAGCACTAAGACCTAACAAGACAGATATAGAGACAAGTCCATTTTGTGATGCAATTCTAATTCCTGACTGAAAATCCTCTAAGGGTAAAACTTCTTTAAGCAGTCTAATTGGGATGGGGTCTAAGAGACAGGTTGAAGTTAGTTGAAGAAGGTCGATAGGAGAAAAGCAGTCTAAATATAGATCAGGTTATACAGCTGTTTCTAAGGTTCCTCTCTTTAAGGATAAATCGTTGCCACTTGAGGGCAGGACATAATGAATTTTGGCTCTATATAAAATTTTATCATTAAAGAAGCTCATGAAATCGTTAGTACTGAGGGCTACAGGAATATATGGCTAAATGGAGCTGTGACTCTGTCAGCCTGGCTACAGTGCTGAAAAGAAACCTGATGTTGTTCTTATTTTCCTCTATTAATGATGAGTAGTAAGCTGCTCTGGCATTATGGAGGGCTGTCCTATATTTTTTAAGACTATCTTGCCAGACTAAACGAGATTCTTCCAGATTGGTGGAATGCCATTTCCTTTCAGGTTTTCACAATGTTTGTGGGTTTCGGGGTTATACCATGGAGCTAATCTTCTTTGTTTTATTATCTTATTTTTTAAAGGGAGTAGAGTGTCGTTCGCAGTGAGCCTGCAGCACTATCAACAAGATGATCAATTTGGGAGGGACTTAAGTTAACATAGGAGTCCTCTGTTATATTGAGACATGGCATTGAATTAAATACAGATGGAATCACTTCCTTAAATTTAGCTACAGCACTATCAGTGTAGGAGTTGCTGCCTAATGGCATGTAGTCCCGAGAGTCCATAGAGTTCAAAGTTATTAAATAATGGTCATATAAAGAAGGTTTCTGTGGAAAGACTATTAAATGTTAAATTTTATTGCCATATGCCAGAACAAAGTCAAGGGTTAAAACAATGAGTTGTCTCATGTACACTCTGACAGAAGCCAATCGAATCTTATAATGAGATAAATGCAGTACTAAGGCTATTATTATCAACGTCCAAGGACTAAACTTGATAAAAAATTGAGAATTCAGATACAAATTCAGAATAAGGACCAGGAGCGCGGTCAGGGTGGGTGGAGGCCGTCCGGAGGAGGGATTCAAGGGCCAAGCGGAAGATCTCAGGTGGATGGCCCGAGGGCATAGCAAACTGGAGTGAATGCTGGAGGCTTTGCTCGAGGTGGCCAATGACTGCTAAATTCTCTGCCAAAATGGGAAAATGCAAGAGCCAGGGCCTAGACAAAATTGTTCTCTCCATTAGAGAATAAACGAAATGTCTGCGCTGAATGTCCACAGAGCCTTTAATGGATGTACCAAGTCTCTCAATGCCAGAGGTCACCTCCCTAAACTCCTCCGCAAGAGATTTAAAGTCTGCTGGGTCCATGCTGGTCAGTTCGTATTGTTGTATGGGTGTCACGCAGGGAAACAAGGAACATGAGGGAATAGGACCCAAACGCAGACTTAGAGGCAGAGCAGATGCACTAAATACACTACGGTAGGGGAGACGAGACGCAGGTGCAACTAATTAGGGCGGGGCAAACAATCAAAACTTGAGGAAAAAGCAATTAAAGACACGAAGTAAAACAACAAGACACGAGGAGAAGTGAACACTTCAAAATGAAACAGAAAATAACAGGACAAAAACCCAAAACCATGACATTAATATGACTGGGCAGAGTGAATTAATTTAGGCTAACATATTCTTCATGACCCAGCCAGGTTTCAGTAAGACAAAATAAGTCAATACGATAATCTGATATTAAATTGTTCACTAGTACTAGTACTAGCTTTAGATGACAGAGATCTGATGTTTAAGAGTCCACATTTCATTTTCCTGTTTTTTTTGTTCAGCTGTGGTAATTTTGTTTAGGTTTTATGTATAACTCCTCTTCTGTTAACTTTTGATTTTATTCATTTAAGTGGTTGGGGGCATCACTAAGGAGTTTTGGGTGGGTAACTGCTCAGGAAGCACAGAGAAGCATGTAGGACTGCAGCTCTGCCTCCTGGTCTCAGCTCTAGGTTGTCATGGTTTACGTCCACTATTAAACTCATAAAATCACAGTCCACCTGGAAATGTGTGCTGGTGGATCAGTCTCATATCTCGCCCTCTACATGCCCACATTCAATGCAAAGCACCACATGAATACTGATGCATATAAATGAGCCTTCTTACGGTGAATCATGGCAACAACAGATGAAAAAACTACATTTTTCTGACACAGAATCAAGGTGCTTGTGAGGTGGAAGTCAGAAAGCACATATTGTTTGATGGCTACAGCAGCGGGGTCACAAACTAAAGGAAATGCAGCAAATTTAACTAAATTATATCATTTTCAAAAGGGGCTTCAGGCAGAAAGGTAAACATTATATTGTTGTCATATCAAACACACACCTGTCGGCTAACTCCTGCTGGTAACAGCTGGTTGCCAGAAACCCCAGAGTGGTTAGTAGCCTACTTGTATTTGTACCGGGATGGCGTGGTTCCGTCGGGTTGGTCTGTCTAATGCTGGACCCAGTTCAGCACATAGATCTAAGAGCACAGCTCTAGGGAAACTAAATTGCCGTAGGTCTATTAGCCAGTCATCATCATGGGTCAGGAAATATTTTGTGGTCCCTGAAGACTTGTTCCCTCTTAATGCTTCCATTTGCGTTGTCCTCTCCAATGCCAGCGCATCCATCATGCAGCATTAAGCACGAGTGTCACCCAGTATTTATATGTTTACACCAATCATACTGATTACGTCACACCTTGTCAAAATGATTGCGTCAATCAGCGGTATCCCCCACCCAGGGATATCATTTGAAGGTGGAAGTCTGACAGGTGAACACATTTTGGTTTTGTTATGCTTGGCCTGCATTATGATTAGGACTGATATTGAGGATATGGAGTGTAGCGATTGTGCGAGAGCTGTCACTTTATTTCCAGACTTTGCTAATTTACACAATCTATATATGCAGGTGCCAAATATGCTGGTTGAGAAGGCAGAATTTGTGCATGCCACCACAGTGTCACCAGCACGCTCTGTGTGCCTGACAGCAGTCGTGTTTACTGCAGCGATTTTACACACAAAAACTATATGAAACTAAAATCATACTTGGTGATATAGGTCTATGCAGAGTATTCGAAGATATTATTAAAAACTACTGTTTTGTGCATAAGCAACGGTTATAAATGAGACCCCAGGTCTTTCCTAGAAAGTCTGCCAATTATCTACAAAGCCCACATCATTAGCTGGACACCACCTCTATAGCAAGCAGCTGAGTGAAGACATGCAGCTAAACATTTCATCAGTGGTCAGGTTTGGCTAGAGACAAAAAACGTGAATATTGGACTTTTATTTGCCAGGTGGACACAAACACAACAAATGAAAAAATTCATCCAAATATTGCTCTGTGTCTGCTGGATGTGTTTTTAAATGTTTTGCTTTCCACAATCTGTGAACAACCACAGTCAGGGTTAATAAAAAGGCAAACATTCATTCCTGGTCCATATTGAGACATCTCTGGTCTCCTGCATGACATTCAGATTCACTACACACCTATTCACCTCCCCGACCTCCACAGCCTTAATTTCTAGCTCTCTGCATAAAGGACACTGAACACTGGCACTAGATGCAACTTGTGAGGTGCAGAGTTGTCCAGTATCAATGAAATTTCTAGGATACTGGCCTGCATGAAGTGCTTGGCAAGCTCATTCTCCTCTTTCCTCTTCCTTTTGTTCAGCCTCTCTACTTTCTTTCACCTACTCTGTCCTCTCCCTCGTGTTCTCATTGAATCCCTCTCTATCGGTGTTCCTTTCCCTCTTATTTGACATGTTACATTCCCTTCTATTTCTCCTTGTATCACGTCTCACTGTGTCTCTGCTTCATTATCATCAGGTGCCCTGACTCTGTGGTAATGCCCACCATCATGTCTGATACCAGTGACCATCATTACAGCCAGTAACAGTAAATCCTCCGGGGGAGCTGCCCAGCTCGTTGCCAAGAAGCCCCTTCACAGGTCAGTGTGTGATATGTGTTATCACAGAAGGTGGAGAGCATGAAATGGCTTCCTCCTCCTTTGCTGTACTTTTCACCTGGCGTTCACTCTGGTTTATTTTGAACACCGCAGGGACGATGTAAAATATATCCACTATATTTTGTATGTTTTCGCCTCGCAAACATTTTGGATGAATTTCATTAGAGTGTTTTACTTGCTCTGGCTTCTGAATGGGTTCTAATAACTTTTCAAATATAAATATGATAATAATAAAACAAATATTACTGTTACTAAGGCTTTAATGAACCGTCCCTGCATGAAATCCTTCTGTACGAGCTAAAGACAAGCCTGGATAGATACAGAGGAGTATCATTCAGCACAGTGATATACAGTTGTATGCAAAAGTTTAGGAACCCCTGACAATTTCCATGATTTTCATTTATAAATATTTGGGTGTTTGGATCAGCAATTTCATTTTGATCTATCAAATAACTGAAGGACATTTCAGTAGTGAAATGAGATTTATTGGATTAACAGAAAATGTGAAATATGCATCAAAACGAAATTAGACAGGTGCATAAATTTGGGCACCCCAACAGAAAAATCACATCAATATTTAGTAGAGCCTCCTTTAGCAGAAATAACAGCCTCTAGACGCTTCCTATAGCCTGTAATGAGTGTCTGGATTCTGGATGAATGTATTTTGGACCATTCCTCCTTACAAAACATCTCCAGTTCAGTTAGGTCTGATGATTGCCGAGCATGGACAGCCCGCTTCAAATCACCCCACAGATGTTCAATGATATTCAGGTCTGGGGACTGGGATGGCCATTCCAGAACATTGTACTTGTTCCTCTGCATAAAGGCCAGAGGAGATTTTGAGCAGTGTTTTGGGTCGTTGTCTTGTTGAAATATCCAGCCCCGGCGTAACTTCAACTTTGTGACTGATTCCTCAACATTATTCTCAAGAATCTGCTGATATTGAGTGGAATCCATGCGACCCTCAACTTTAACCAGATTCCCAGTACCGGCACTGGCCACACAACCCCACAGCATGATGGAACCTCCACCAAATTTTACTGTGGGTAGCAAGTGTTTTTCTTGGAACGTTGTGTTCTTTTGCCGCCATGCATAACGCCCCTTGTTATGACCAAATAACTCAATCTTTGTTTCATCAGTCCACAGCACCTTATTCCAAAATGAAGCTGGCTTGTCCAAATGTGTGTTTGCGTACCTCAAGCGACTCCGTTTGTGGCATGTGTGCAGAAAAGGCTTCTTTCGCATCACTCTCCCATACAGCTTCTCCTTGTGCAAAGTGCGCTGAATTGTTGAACGATGCACAGTGACACCATCTGCAGCAAGTTGATGTTGTAGGTCTTTGGAGGTGGTCTGTGGGCTGTTTTTGACCGTTCTCACCATCCTTCGCCTTTGCCTCTCCAATATTTTATGTGGCCTGCCACTTCTGGCCTTAACAAGAACTGTGCCTGTGGTCCTCCATTTCCTCACTATGTTCCTCACAGTGGACACTGACAGCTTATATTTCTGCGATAACTTTTGTAGCCTCCCCTAAACCATAATGTAGAACAATCTTTTTTTCAGGTCATTTGAGAGTTGTTTTGAGGCCCCCATGTTGCCACTCTTCAGAGGAGAGTCAAAGAGAACAACAACTTTCAATTGGCCACCTTAAATACCTTTTCTCATGATTGGATGCACCTGTCTATGAAGTTCAAGGCTTAATGAGCTCACCAAACCAATTGTGTGTTCCAATTAATCAGTGCTAAGTAGTTACAGGTATTCAAGTCAACAAAATGACAAGGGTGCCCAAATTTATGCACCTGTCTAATTTCGTTTTGATGCATATTGCACATTTTCTGTTAATCCAATAAACCTCATTTCACTACTGAAATATTACTGTGTCCTTCAGTTATTTGATAGATCAAAATGAAATTGCTGATCCAAACACCCAAATATTTATAAATGAAAATCATGGAAATTGTCAGGGGTTCCTAAACTTTTGCATACAACTGTATATCAACATTCGAACAGTTTTAATTTCTGTTTCTGGTCCTGAGGCTTATACCAACAAAAGTAGAACACACATCCTGAGGGCTTATTAGTGCAAGTGAGGAAGCAAGCGCCAAACCATGTGCACATGCATCCACACAGTCCTGGTGAAGCAGATGAGCTGAGTTTACTTGATTATTGCTTATTTAGTGGTGAACACATGCAATAGAGAAATACTTAAAGATCCCCTCCAGACATGTTTTAAGACGTAAAAATGCTTGTTTTGGATAATATTTTGTGTCTCATATGGTTTTTCCACAAAGAAGTTAAATTACCTTGCTACAAATTCTTAAAATTACATCTACTCCTTCTCCTTTGTTCAAAAATCCACAATCTATGAATATGCAAATATTGTTCATTTCAAAGTTTTATCTGCTTAATACAAGATATCTCCTATTTTACTGAAATGTCCAGTCTTAGTGTATGTGCACTGGAGTTTCCACATCATACTTGTGTAAGCTGTGTACTGGACCACGACTGGCTTCCAAACTGTGACGTCACAAAATCCCACTCGTACACAAGTGTCAAACTGAGATTCGAGGTGAGCACAGAGAAGCTTCCCCCTCAGCGGATGAATGTGAAAACAGCCCTCTAGTGTCAAACTGTGCACAGCTCAGACATCCAAGGAACTGACTGCAGTTTCTTGTTGCTCTCAATGTACTTACACTGAAATAGACATAAATACAGCTAAAAACAGGGACAACAAGCTCAGCAAGGTAAACCAACATTAAGCCAGGCAAACACTGTTTTGAGTGCAGGGGGGAGTTTAATGATTTGAAGCTTCCTCTCCTGTTGCATCTGGTTTTTATTGAACTCTTTTCTTTCTTGTTTTTAAATGTCTTTTTATATTGCCCTTTGTTGCTTTTCTGTTTTATGTAAAGCACTTTGAATCACCCTGCTGTTGAACTGTGCTATACAAATAAACCTGCCTTGCCTTTTCAGGGACTTGAAAGCAACACTTTACATACAGTATATTACTGATGGTGCATTAAATGTGTTGGCAGACTGTAGTGATCAGACAGCCCACATCACTGCTACATTGGGTTTTCACTATTGTTGCATTGGTTATTAGCAAACAGATCTCAAATTATTGTGCACCACTGGCATGAAACATGTTGTGCAACTAGGTCATCAGTCACCTCGTGCATGCTAACTTTACGGCCCATCAGGGATCGAAGGCACACCTGATCATCTTGGGAATCTTGGCAGCTGAAGTAAGCTTTGATACTGCTCTGGGTGTCAAGAGAGAAAAGGAAGCCAAACATTTTACCCAAAAAGCAATGTCTTACACACATCACAAAACAACATATTTTCCCCACTTCTTTCAAGTGATATTTACATCTACATCTACCGCTTTGAAAAACAAACACAACATTTCTTTCTGGAAAACCATGTCCCAGTGACTCAGGACGAGCCACAGAGCTCACTGTCAGCAGGTCTCCTTGATTCTAATTCAACACTAAAGTACAACCATTACATAGTTAGACTGCTGCTGAGGTGGCTATATGCAATCTCTGATGCCACGAGTCAAGTTCAAGCAGCAGACATCCCAAACACTCACCAAATAAAACCATCAGATATTTTCCCCGTCACCTCTTCTCTGCTCACCGTCTATTCTGTGATACATGCAAGAAGAAAAACCATTCAACATCACCCAGTGTGTCCATGCGAACAACCTTGTCCCCTCAGTTCCAGCAATGTGTCCTTCAATAAACAGTTGATTGTGCTCATTGAGCCTCTGCGATCCAGTGAAGCACCGTGTGATTTGCCTCATTTCAAGTGCTTGGTAATTGTGTCTGAAGATGTTTTATTTGTTTGCTTTGCAGAGATGTGCCTGAGGACCGAAATAACTGAATGTTATTAGAATTGATGATTAGTATCAAGGCCAGATTGGCTCCCTATATGTCCAGGGAATCTTAAAGCTTCATCAGTAGGTTCCACTGGCAACATGCGCCACACTGTAATTCTGTTTCTTTTGATGATGTTTTTCAGTCCTGTTAAAGGAAGAGAAAGCTGTTGTTGTATGGTTCACTAACACTGCAAATTTAAAGTGTGTATTAAATCATACCACGTTGAAATCCCAACAGAAATCTTCTCACAGGTATTTAGAAGACAGTCTGATCAAATAGCAGTTACAGGGCCTGTGGGCCCATGTACATGTATTTGAAATAACTCAATTATTCTTGATGGGCAACTTTAAAAGCGTTTGTCCAGATCACAGAAAGTCCTTCGGGTCTTTTAAAACACAACTGTATATCTGATGGCTCCCTACATGACAAGCTCACTAGCATTCGAATACAAGCAAAGCGAAGCACGTTGGTGTGGTCAAGACAAATTTTACACTTTGTAGCTTTACAAACCATACATAACATTTTACCCATCATATTTCTATATTTGCATCCTTTTCCCAACTCAAAATTAAACTCTTCTCCAGCATACCACACTTCATTCACCTAACATTGTTGACTACGTTGCCTTCATCGGGGTGGTGTCTGAGGATGTTTCTGGCTTCTTTCTATATAGTCTATGAATTAGTCATGTGACCCATAAATCCCCATAAATACAAGATAACTAAACAACATTAACATCATCTTTGAATCCTTTAACACGAAATAACAGGAAACCATTCTAAAATTCAGGATTTTAATCAGAAAATGATTAAAATTAGAAATTCAGTTGAAGCCAATAGGTGGCTATTTCACTTCATCATACGCCTGACCCCTGGCAAACAGTGCAGCAGGTTAATGTAGCCACATCGTTTGTGCTTTTCTGCAACACAGAGTTTATTACTATATTCCATTATTTACATCCTGCAGTGTTTCTTTAATCTTCTAGTCTGTGTGATGTATTACCGGCAGGCTAACTCTAATAGGTACAACTGCCTACTTGTAATTTTCAGTATGATTTTGTCACAGTCCATTTAATCTTTACAGATCATTCCCATCCTGTCATTCAGCTTCCCCTCATGGATATGACTGGGGTGGACACAATAACAGAAACGCCTGTCATTATAAGGCAATACCATTCAACAGCCTCCAATGGCCACACAGCTGAATCAACAGCTGGCCACAACAGTTTCAACACTTAGAGCCTCCATGAAGGGAGCCTGCATTAGTTTTAGCTGGACCTAATGAACAGCATCAGTGTAGGCCCTATAGCAACTTAAATGAAGAAATATAAAAGCAAGAAATGAAGGCAATCATAAAAAATCATAAGCCGTAAAATCGGTGATGATCAGGGACAAGAACATGTTTGACAGTCTGCCCTTTAGAATAAAGCAGACATCACATTAGGACAGAAAAACTGCGCTGACATGTTTTTTGCCTTTTTAAATTCAATCCCATGTCTCCGAGGGCAACAAAGAAAAGTCTGATGATGGCTTATAGATATTATTGAATTTCATTATGCGTTGTGTTCGTGACCTGCCCATATCTGCGGGAGGGGCTGCTGACGTCAGCTGAGGGTGGGGTGGGGTGAATAAAAGGTGGAGGGAGTCCTCGGCTCATCCGACCCGCCGAGCCTTCCACACTGCGAGCTTCTGCTGCGGCGCAGGCTGGACAACAATCCAAGGTAGGGCTCCGTCTGCTCTTTAGTCTCTGGGAAAGTTCACGGAGACCAACGTGTGTACTCCGGGTGGAAGAAGTGGTGCTGGCTGATGGCTGAGAAATGTTTCCTAACGCTGTTCTCTTCCTCAGATGCAGAGGTGCTTTGGGATTTTTTGCGTGTCGCTCCTCTTGTGCGCTGCGCTCTCCGAGACCCTCGGGCTGGTGATTGCGGTAAGCTGTTCAACTTCAACACTCAGTCAAGCTTTACTGCCAGTGTTTCAGTCAGGGGCCAAAGCATGAACACATACAGTAGAACAAGAACAAAATACAAAAGTGTAAAAGTGACAAATAGGCAATATAGCCTACAACAGAATAACAAATATGTAATATAAAATGACAATATAAACTAATATAAACATATGACATTTACAGTTTCTAATAAACTTGAAAAGAGAGGCAATGATTGGATATAAGAGGGAAGAGGAATCAATATCAAAATGCTGTAGTAGGTTACATAATGGGCTGTACATTAAAATGTGTAGTGTGGTAATAAGAATGGATGTGGAAGAGTGGGAGTGTTGTCCACAAAAGTCAAATATGAACAGTGGTGGAAGAAGTATCCGGCTCCGTTACTGCAGGAGAAGTCCTAACACCACACTGAAAACACTCCACTGCAAGGAGAAGTCCTGCATTCAAACCTCACTGCAGTTACAATGTACTCACAGTATCAAACGTAAAAGTACTCATGCTGCAGGAAAATGGTCTGTGTCAGTGTTTTCCAATTACATGTGACTACTACTACTACTATATATATATATATGTGTATGTATATACTGTTTGGTATCTTCAAACAGTATAATTCAAAATTCAAAATGACCAAATTTAGAGATACGTGGTTTTCACTGGACAGGATGGGTATGAAAAGCCGTCACCTGAACAGTAACTGAAGCTGTCAGACAAACGCAGCGCAGTAAAAAGTCCAGTATTTGCCTCTGAGACGTGGCGGAGTGGAAGTAGAAGGTGGCAGAAAATGGAAATAAAATACTCAAGTAAAGTACAAGTACCTCAAATTTGGACTTCAATACAGCACTTGAGTAAATGTACTTAATTACATTCCACCACTGAATATGAACGTTACACCAGCACAAACTGTGTAATGCAAGTACAGCCGGGAGCATGCAGTTTATAGAGCCACCTAATGCCCTTGCATAGGTATCAGTTTGTCACATATTCAGCCAGACAAAATGGAGCTTTTATTAAGTGACTTTGTTGGAAGCAGTGGCTGTTTTCCTTATGATAAATGACATGGAGGTCCTAATTTCCCCATATTCTATTTAGCTAAATAACACACCAAACCCTCAGACAATAAAAACTGCTTGAATGTGAATATCTTTGTCAGGGAGTGTAGTTATCGTGGAAGTTAGGTAAAGTTGGCTGATGGGTTTGTATGTGTGTGTTTTTCAAAAGTGTATCAGAATGAGGATGGGCAGACTACATAAATAAGTACATAAAAAGTGGGAAAGAGGTAGAGGAGTTCATTTAGTGGCTTGACTAATTCATTAATTTACTTTTCTAATTCATCTATAGGCTTCAAATGTACACTGAATATCAGCATATTTTATATTTCAAGAGACCTAAGACACAGTCGATGAAGGAAAAGACATATCAGATACACTTATTAAAAACAATCATCACTGAACAGTAAACCTTTGTCTGTGATCTGATCGTCGCGTGTCTCTGGATCCTGCAGGCGAAGGAGAAACGTGGCTGGACTCTGAACAGCGCTGGCTACCTGTTAGGTCCCCGTAAGTACTGACTGTGCACACACACACACACACACACACACACACACACAAAGCCTACTGTTGTCAGCTGTTATCAACACATCTGGAAATGTAGCTTGGGACAACATATCTTAAAAATCAACATGTGTTCTCACGTGTTCTTCCAACATGTCCAAAACATTTCTATATCATATCCTATGAAAACATATTACAAATTTTGCCAATTAATAGAATTTAATAGAACACACCTACTTTGTTAAACTATTAACTTAATGTTAATTATTTTGGTTAATATTAGGGAATGTTTGGCCCTGGTCTGCAATTTCTTCACCTACGTTTTATTGAAATTTTGGGTCAGACCAGCAGATTGGGCATCAGACAGGGACTACTGTCCAGTCATATTCACATGCTGTAGTTTGAATGATTATATATACTAACCTGCTATGGGAAGCAAATAACCTGGACCACACAATACATCAATATATTGTTCTTCATATTACTGTCCTGGATGTCAGTACTTCATTCAATTCACTTCAGTTTTATTTATGTAGCACCATTTCATAACAGAAGTTATCTCATTGCACTTGTCCTATAGAGCAGGTCCAGACTGTACTCTTTATAATATAGTTTAGGAGTACAATGATGGAATACTGGCTTCTTGAACAGTGTTTGTCCAAAATTAACATTTTAACTATGTGTTCTAGCAAAAAACTAACCCCCATCACTTAATTTTCAACACTCACTTTCATGCCTATGCTGCTGATGAGCCTTTTTCTGTTAGAGTGTAATCTTTCTATCTCTGCATCATTATGCCTCTGTGTGCTCAGACAGCATCGGGTTTGTCTTGTTGAGTTTTTTTAGATCTGTTCAAACACAAAGGCATCGATGACTAAAGTCCAGGCCAAGTGTCAGTAACTCATACCATTTAACACGTAAATGTCCACACCTGTTGATGTCCACAGAATTTCTAAAATGTAGTGGATGGAAGAGGGTTTGGAGGTTTTGGTGATAAATCATATGATACAACAATTTTACCACATCTTAGAGATTAAATAATGGCTGAGCCAGGAGAAGAGTCAGGAGTGAGGCACTCTCCCAAATAAAACATAAACAAATTGAATACATGGGGCTTGTAAGGCTCTAAACCA
This sequence comes from Siniperca chuatsi, assembly GCF_020085105.1. Taxonomy (NCBI): domain Eukaryota; kingdom Metazoa; phylum Chordata; class Actinopteri; order Centrarchiformes; family Sinipercidae; genus Siniperca; species Siniperca chuatsi. The sequence goes on along the minus strand of NC_058045.1, from coordinate 1,390,283 downwards.
GGGTTTTCTATCTGAAAAACATACAAATTGTATAAAAGTTATGATACAGTGGCAACATTTTGAGGCAATTCAGTTGGCTCAAAGTAAGTCACAGCAGATCAGCGCCGCCGCTCCCACCACGCGCATCACGCACTGTGCGTAGGGCACCAAGTGCTGAGGGGGCACCAAAAATAGCCTAACCCATATTTACTGATTTAACAAGTAGATAGAACATGTTAATTAGTGAGCTTAGTTGCTTAGTTGGTAGGTGGATTTATTTGCCTTTGGACAGAGCCAGGCTAGCTGTTTCCTAGTTTCCAGTCTTTATGCTAAGCTAAGCTAACCGACTGCAGGCCGTAGCTTCATATTTAATACAGATGCAAGAGTGGTATCGATCTTCTCATCTAACTCTCGGCAACACAGTGAATAAGCCTGTTTCCTTTGACTTTGTTTTGATATAAAAATATTGGGTTTTTTACGGACCCCAGAGCTCACCTGTATTGCTTGAAAATGTTGCCTATGTAACATAGCTTACAAAAGAGACGGTCGAGCTCATTTTCTGTGAATCAATGTTGTTCTGTTTCTTTGTCCCTGTCCACTGTCTCCCTATGTGTCAGCTAATTTAGTATAATGATTGCCTCATTACCTTTAGAGGACACATTAAGTTAACACTGGGTATCCAGATGCGTGTGTGTGTGTCTGTGTTCTTACCCATTATTGGGGTCCAAATCAGTCCAGAACAGGAACCCTGGAAATGTTGTCCCTTTGTGTGTGTGTGTGTGTGTGTGTGTGTGTGTGTGTGTGTGTGTGTGAAGCCCAGGTAAAGGTTGCTCCTGCCTCATCCTGTGTTTCAGGTCGTATTGATCACCTAATTCAGATAAAGGATTCCCCCAGTGCCAGAGGCAGAGACGAGCTGGTCACTCAATGTAAGATAGAAACATACGGCTGCTGCAGGGCCTTGGTGTCAGGCCAGGAATTGCTCTGTCCAAACATCCCGCCTCTTAGCTGCTTCTGTCACTCATCAGGGGAGGATGTCTGTCATCCTACTGCTGTCTGCGCTTACGCATCTAAACATTGCATTTGTCTCTGTGCTTTAAGCAAAGGAATTCATGTTGATCTCCTATCCTAATGAAAAGTGTGGAACAGTGGGATTACACTGCGTTTACGCAATGTCAGCAGAATGGGAGCCAGTACACCAGGTTAAATAGCCTTAATTAGTAGTAATGGTTAGTTATCAAATATGAACAAGCAGTTATTAGCTGAATCGATTATATTAATGTTAATAATGGATTTAGATTAAGAAATTCCATTATCTCTGGCTAACGTGAACGGTTTGTGGCCATTGGGTTGCTTGTAATTATGGTATATACTATATGACATCAACACGGCATAAATCAGATCTTGCTGTGTTTTGACCACAAAAAATACCAGAAATTGACCTGGATGCTATTTCAAACAACCCCCCATACCTCCTTCAGTTAAGGCTTTTTGGAAATATGAGCCCATAGAGACAAGAGGAGCTGTTTATACTTGAAAGACAAAAAACATTAAAATACAGTGTTTTTCCCTCCTGGGGTCACTCCAATGTGATGTATGTTTCCAAAGTTTAATTGGACGTTTAAGCATATAGTTCAACACACACACACAAAGAGTGCAGGGGTTACCAGCTCAAGCACTCCTTTAGCTAATGAGGAAGCCCCTAAGATGAGTCAAACAATTCCAGCCACTTAACGTTCCTCCTCTTCAGTCACACATCATGACCACTCAGAGAGTTGTGTACAGAGAGCTCTCAGTCAGTTGCGAGCGAACGTGCAGTGACACACACACTAAATGGGGTGTGTTCAAGACAGCTAATACACAGCTGATTCAGGTTGCTAACATGTAGCTGCAATGATTCAACAACATTCGTCTTGGACTGCAATCCAGAAATATGACATTATCAGTGTTTATAGAGTTTATGGAGTGGTTGCAGTGCTGTGATGCTTACCTGAGACCAAGTTGTGACACAATATGAGAGATGGGATAGTATCATAGAGTGCATAAACAAAGTTACTGCATCTGTACTCATTAGATTTTGAATACATTTAAAATGATCTAGGTTACTTTTGGCAATCCCTGAATTTTTCTGACAAAATAAAGAAAAAGATACATACCTGAAAAAGACTGCTGAGTAAGGCTGCAAAGTCAAAGATAACAGATATTTTCTGTAGTTTACTGAATTTTCATTAACTTAATCATCAGTAAATGTACATACCTCAAAAAGTTCTATGTGAGCCCCAGTTTGTACCTCGTCTGTATTATTATTAAATTAGAGTCACAGAGCTGAGCATCTGTTTTTCTGGGAAAACAAACAAACCCCAGGACAGTTAACAACACTAAGTGCTGTTTTGACGATATTTCCAGAATCTGTCCATGCAGGTGATGTTTAACCCGTTTTTCAAGTTGCAATTCTATATCCTATCCAGGTAGCAGTTCAAATTCAATTAATTTCAACTTGTATTTATATAGCGCCAATTCATAACAGAAGTTATCTCATTGCACTTTTCCTATAGATCAGGTCTAGACTGTACTCTTTATAATATTATTTACAGAGACCCAACAAATCCCACCATGAGCAAGCACTTGGCGACAGTGGCAAGGAAAAAACTTCCTTTAAGAGGCAGAAACCTCGAGCAGAACCAGACTCAATGGTTCCCAATCCACCGCTGCTGTCGGTTGGGTTGAGAGAGAGAGCCCTAAATGACATATCTCCTTGCTTGTTCTGTATACAAGACATATGCATACTTGTTATTTTGTATGAAAATATAACAAAATAGAAAGTTAAATAAATATAGAAAAATATAACAAATAACGCAAGGACATTTGTTTTTTTTCAGCTTCCATCATTGTTTGGATTAGGAAATAGTCTCAACTTTTAAATGGTTTAAAAATCTTTTTTACTATGCAGTGATTATATTTCTTTAAGAATTCTGAACATACCTTCAGAACAGCAGTGTTAGTAAGTGATATTCTAGGTTTTTTTAAAGGTTGCTGGGTATGTTTTTCAGAAAAACGGTTACTTAACTACTATGCGAAGTTAGCTTGCTCTGGCAATGTAGCATGCACTGAGAAATGTATTGCTTCAATTAACTACATATACCATCAAGACACATTCACTTAAAATTAGCCGAATTTTCCCTTTAATACCCAACCCACCTGCACCCTACTGGTACTGCCAAATTTGAGACCTAAACCCCACCCGAGGCCCGAAGCTATATTTTTGCATCCATTTCTGAATGTAGCTTGCCAGGCTAATGCTAATGCAATGTCTCTTCCCCTCTTCCCATGGGCATTGTGTATCTGCTTGCAACACATGACACGCATGGATGTAAACAACTGACTCAGTCAGAGAGAGAAAAAGGGACACTCCTGATTCTATTTGAAAATAACCTCCACTGCAACAAAGCTGACTGTGGCCAGGTAGCAGAACTCTACTGGACACACAGAGATGACTGCAATTTTCCAAACTATTGGACTATTCTTTTAAAAATGACACAAACTGTTCAACTTCAGCCCAAATGTTCTGGTCCTTTAAAACCCATCGTTGGTTACCATGTTTGAACTCTGTCAAAGACATTCACTATCATCTGTAATCCCATGAAAACTCAGCGCCACTCTTTAAGTGCGTAGCCTCCATAGGAATACACTGAGAGATAATGATGCACCCACCACCATGGCTAAGCAAATCACTTTGCTTGTCCATTATTTTATTTTCATTTTTCCATCATTATTATTCTAATGCATTTCCTTGTGTGTTTAAACTACAGTTCATCCTATTTTAAATGTGTGCTTTATTACTTCTTTTGGTCAAATCTGTTTTACTGCAATTCCTTGAGCCAAGCCCTGCAGGTGGTCCGTAAAAGTTTGGAAATTGAACCAAACAATTACAAACCAAATACCATGCTGAAATAATCAAGTGTACAACAATGTCCTTTAGCTGTTCTGATGAGAATTAGGTGGAGGTGTGCCATGTGTGCACTGTGTATGCATGTGTGTCTAATGTATGATGCTTCTGAAACAGTGGGATATTTAGCAGATGTGTGTGTTTTTGGTTGTTATTATGTTAATTTAGCACACAACAATTCAAGCTTGGTAAATAAAAAAATTGTCGATATTTTCAGTTCAAGCAAATATAAAAATATTTCATTCACAGCTGAAATATGGGAAAACCTGGAGCAGCTGAAATGATTTTCTTGAAAATGTAACATGAAAAAACACTAATAGCTGTAATAATTGTATCAAGTTGAACTGCAGTATAAGTTTTCATAATGAAATTGCTGAATTTCAAGTGAATTGAGCTTAGGGCTGCAGTGGAATCAAATGCTCAGCTGACCCATCTGCTGTTTGCATGACTGTACGATTGTGATCACTCCTCATTGTCCAGATGGAATAGATGGACACAGGACTCTAGGAGATAAGCCGGGTCTGGCTGGCAAGAGGGACATGGGCCAGGAGGAGGACTTCAGAACAGGTCTGTCTGTCTCTTACACACAGAAACATGAAATTCCCCCTCTATCTACTGTTAAAAGATACACTTGATTGATGAATTTGATGATTGTGATTTTGTTGTACATCCCCACAGTCCCCCTGAATCAAAACAAAAAAGGGTCCCCCAGCTCACTGTTGATGTTTTGAAACTTGGCATTGAGTTATATAATATGAAAAATCAGCTGGGAAAGCACTTTGTGATTTTTGGGATGTTATTGAGCACTTTAAAAAGAATCAAAAAGTAGTTTGAAACTTTGATTAAATAGGTTTGAGTTTTTCTAATTCAGTTCATGAACTACATAGCTACATTTCAGAAACCACTCCACGCTGTAAATCATTTTAGACTTGTTCAACTTAAAAACATAAGTTCTCCTGTAGCCTTAAAAATGTGAGTTAACTGAACTAAAGTTGAACAAAATTCAAAGTGGGCTCATAAGTTGTGAAAATGTAAAACCAACTGAGTAACATTCACTAAACTTGAAATGACAAATTCAGTAAACTTAAGATATTACGTTCAATCAACTACTGTTTAGTTACACTGACATGCTAAAGACAGATTTGCTTTCCATTTACACTTCACAGTTCAAAGAGTCAGTTCTTCATTTGACACAACGAACATACAGCTGTGGCAGCTGTTGGAGCCACTTTGTACCCGAGTTGGTTCAAACACAACAAATGAGGCTGCTCCCAGTAACCGTACAGTGTTAGCGTACTGCGGTAGGGACTGAACTGCATCGCATTCTTTTTATTATCATGAGAAGAAACAAATATGACATCACATGTACTAAAGACACACAGCACGTTTCCATTATATATGTTTTCTTCACACTACAAATAATAAGAGAGTTTTAACAACTTCTATAACAATGCATGCCGGGAAGTCAGCTAATATGCTGATCACGTTTCTTTAAAAACTGAATTTGATGAGTTGAGTGAACTCTCAGCAGAACATTCATGCATCTCATGTCAACTTATAAACATGAGTTCTTCTGAGAAAGCTGAATCAACTTCAAATTTTTTAAATGTATATATTCACATTAAGTCAATAACAAAAGATAAGTTGATTCCACAAAATTCCTGCAAGATGTTTTACAGTGCAAACACTACAGCAACTTCCCAAAAACCACCTACATCACTCTGATGTAAGTGGTTAGTTAGTTCACTGGACTTTCCCAGAACGCCGATTTACTTCATACTGAATCATGCATTGTCTGGTTCTGTTTTCACTGTAGGTTCACATCTCTAATTTTAAAAGGATCTTGGTTTCTGGTGATATTCATTCATGTGTTGTTACCAGAGCTCCTGTCAAACCTTTCACCGTACTACCAACTTCAGATGACATGATAACAGGCTGCACTTTGTTGCTTTGCCTTCACAGGTGTCCTGAGAATAGCAGATGGAGACATCATTCACACTGTCATTGATTTCCTGTCATACCTCAAACTCAAAGGTATGCTTATCATTTCTGTTTTAACTAACTTGAAAAAGAGTTTGCTGCAGAATAGTACTGCATTCAAAAGCTACAGTATGTACAGTATGTTGATGGAAAATCAAACTCTGAACAAAGCTAAAAAGCAGAGATGGATGTTGTGGAAATAATAGTGTAAAATAGTTGTACCTTGCATTAAATAGGATATTTAATGGCTAAATTGCTAAGGTGTGATTAGGGGACTTATCATCCAATCTATATGACAGCCCATGAACGCACCACTACTTCTACATCTGTTAAATATGGAAATACTCTTCCAATAATGTAATCCACACTTTAAACTGCATTACCATACAGACTACCCATAACAAAACAGTGTGAAATTAATAAACACACAATTCAATATCAGTCAATATCAATTCAGGTTTAGAGTTATTGTAATAGTGTAATTTACTAGAATCAATATAATGATATGATATTAAAAATACAAAAACACCTTTAAAGGTCCAGTGTGGAGGATTTAGTGGCATCTAGCGGTGAAATTGCAGTTTGTAACCATTTGAATGCCGCTCGCCTCACCCTTCCCTTCCAAGCGTGTAGGAGAAACTACGGTGGCTGCGAAACTCTCGAAAAAAATGGAAAAGGCCCTGTCTAGACCCAGTGTTTGGTTTGTCCATTTGTCTGTTACTGTAGAAACATGGTAAATGGTAAATGGTAAATGGATTGTACTTATATAGCGCCTTTCTAGTCTTTCTGACTACTCAAAGCGCTTCGGTGGCGGTGCAACATGACGACCTCCGTGAAGGGGACCCACTCCCTTTCCAGCCATGTAGCTTATTCTAAGGGAATAAAACACAATGATTCTTATTTTCAGGTGATTATACACTAATGAAAACACACTTATAAATATTATATTCCATTTCTGCCAATAGCTCCTCCTAAATGTTACACACTGGACCTTTAAGTAAACTGTGGTTAAGATGACAATTCATGAATGGGGGATAAATGTAAGCCCATGTATAGTATACATACATGAGGTCAAATTTGACATTGATCTGTATCAAGCAGTATACAAAACAAAAAATTCCAAGGCCTGGAGGATTAAATGTTCATTATGCTCCACAATGCAAAAGTCTTGCTATTTGTACAGCCTTCCAGTTAGTGGAGACAAAAATGTACTGTTTGTCCACAGGATGGCACTAGGGGAAGGGTCAACGGGTCATGTAAAAGTGTTTATCCCCTTTGCATGGATGAGCTCAGAAAATTACATGCCAATCTGCCTAACAGATTATAAAATATATTGTCTATAAGTAAAAAAAATGTCCTCATGGTGGGCACTAGAGGAAAGGTCAGTAGGTCACCAAAAACATCACAAATCTTTGTTTGGAGGTAATGAATATCTTCAGCAAATACTGGCCAGTAGTTTTTGAGATATCTTATGGATAAATATGTGTACTGGATAAACTGCCTGACTGACAGTGCCTTCCATAGGCCCTGCTTTTAGCAGAACAAAAGGACGCTTAAGTGAAACATTCAGCATTTAATGATTTCACAATGATCAAATATATGTCATATTTGGTAGATATTGGTGGGTTTTGAAGTATATAAGCTTTGACATTGGTTGAACTCAGGAGGCGATTTGAGGCAGGACAAGGGGGGACGCCATCCCCCTTGTTAGCAAAATTACCAAAATCCGTCCCCCTTGTTAACCTGCTCAAAAGATGCTCTATGCTTTGTCACATAGTGGCGCTTCACATTGTCGCTTTTAATAATCGCCATGATCTCGGAGCATATGAGACATACTGGTTTTGAACTGCCTGTGGGGAGATTGACCATGTATGAGTCTGTCCATTCTTGATTAAAAGCTCTGTTTTCCCTGTCTACTTTTCTCTTTTAGAGCAGGTCATGTGAAATTATTTCTCTGACTCGTCTCCACTCTGCCTGTGTGTGTATCTCACTCCCTGACTCGAGTCGCAATGCTCATTGGAATGCACTGATTTGATTGGTCTGTGATTTTCCTGCCATACCAGTGCCGTAAAGGCTAGAAAAGCTGCGGCAGTTAAAACAGAAACGCTAAGTGTGTGTGTGTGTGGGGGGGGGGCAAATGAACAAATCGCCTACTGGTTGAACTGACAAATTTCTTGTCTGACACGTATGTCTATAGTCATTTTCTCTGAGCCCTAAGAAATTCATGTTTGTGTATGTGGTTACAGAGTTGGGAGCCTTGGACAGCCTGCCTTCCTCTGTGACATCCGACGAACTGGCCAATCCCTAATGTTTCTGCTTCTCTGCAGTTCATCTCCATTTACCCAAGTCTATGTTTCTGCTGTCTGGGTTCCCACTGTCCTAAATGTCACATTACTGTAGCTCTATTCACACTCTGACGCTGGATTTGTCCTGGTACCAAAGATCTGATTCTGTAACTCTTTGCGACAGAGATTGATTGTCCCCCAGTACAAATATCAGATCTTTTTGCTCCTGTGTAAATAAAACTTTATATCCACTGAAGGTCAGTGAGTGTCTGCTGACTGCAGGTGGATCTAGGTAATAGGGACCCCTATTCAGAAAACAAAACTGTATTATCATCTTAATATACTATCATCTCATTTAATAAAATGGAGTGAAATAAACAAACAAATGACACTGGACAACTTGAATTTCTTTCTTTCCATTAGTCACAATACAATAATTATCACTTAGATTGCAGTTGAAATTGGAGAAACCACATTTGTTTGAAAACATGATACATGAGTACTGATCTTTCTATGTTAACTGTAATTTAATGTTTTGTTAATGTTTAATTATTACAACGAATTAGTACGACATCTCTCTCCCGTAGTTTTGTGCTTTCTCGTCTCTTCTTCTGTCGCTTTCAGCAGAGACTTCTGCCTCCGGAGCTGCAGAGTCTGGATCTATGATTGCAAGCCACCTTCTGCCCCCGTGTTCCTGCTCAACACCCGCTGCTAAAATTATTATCATCATTATTATTACTATTACTTTATAACTTATTACCACTACTATTATTTTAAATCTCTGTGGAATTTGCATTGTGCTACTGTATTTTTCTCTCTCTCTCTCTCTCTCAATTCAGTTCAATTTGGCTTTGTTGGCATGGGAAACAGATGTTAACATTGCCAAAGCATGTGTAAAATAAAAACACATAAACAGAAGAATTGTGTATTCTCATTTATATGCACATTAAATAAAGTCGAGCTTAAACTGCAGCCCTGACGAACACCTTTGCCCCCTATAACACAATGTAGAAATGTAAAAATGTGCTATTATAATATATACAGATAAGTAAGATAATATGGTAATAATAATAATAAAAATATTGACTTGCAGTTAAAAATACAAATACAATTAAGTGAAAACTACACAAACATTGCAACATTTTTTTATGAGTGTGTGTGTTTGTGTGTCTCTAGGTCATTCACTGTCCCTCAGGTTGTGGCATGTTGATACATATTGGGCAGCAAGATGCCCTGTCTCCTCCTAGGAGTATTTTTAATGAGAGGTCATTAAGTTCTTTGAAATCTGAGATTACAGAGTTGATCTTGTTAAAGTAAATGTTCCTTATTTCATTGAATGTTTTACATTGTAGGAGGAAGTGCATCTCTGTCTCAACCTCACCTGTCAAACAGTGACCACATATTCTGTTTTCATGATTTTTTGTGTCTTCCTTTTTCGATTGCCAGTTTGTGGTCATTGAACCTGAACTTGGTTAGGATCTGTCTCTGCTTTATATATCTGACAGTAGAGCGATATCATGCCATTTCATAATCTCTTTTTAGGGCCAGATAACATTCTAATCTATTTTTGGCATTTAGTTTCCATTTACTTTCCATTGTTCCAAATAGGTTTCTTTACATTGCGTTAGAATTTGGTTTCTTCTGATTGGTGTTTGGAAAGCAATGTTGTTGTGAGGCAGTTAGTCTCAGCACCAACTGATATAGGGGACTCTTTTCTGGGCTCAGCTCTTGGGTTTGGAGGGCTTTGGAATGGAGGGTGTCTAGGGGGCTGGATTTAAGGTGATTAAAAAATTTGAGCACTGTCTTTTGAATGTTAATTATTAGTGGGCATGTGCCTAATTCTGCTGTACATGCATTTGTTGGTATTTTTTTGTGTACGTGTAAAATGTATCTGCAGAATTCTGCATGTAGAAATTCTGTTGGATGTTTGTCCCAAAGGGTATAGCTATGATGACTGAGTGGACCCCATACTTCACTACCATACAGCGCAATGCGCTGGATGACACTGTCAAATATTTTAAGCCAAATTTTAATTGTAATTTGGAAATTATAAAATTTTCTCATAATTGCATTTAGAGCTCTTTGAGCTTTTTCTTTTAGTGCATCCACTGCCATGCTGAAACTCCCTGATGCTTTTATGGTTATACCAAGGAAGGTATAACTCATACTGTGTTCACTGATATGATTATTAATGATAAACTGGTATTTATTCTCCTGACATCTGGGGCATTTTTGAAAAACCATAACATTAGTTTTCTTCATATTTACTGCCAGGGCCCAGTTCTGACAGTCAGACAGACACCTTTCTATTATGTCCAGCTGTTGCTGTAGTCCTTGTTCAGTAGGAGACAATAGAACAAGGTCATCAGCGTAAAACAGAGACTTCACCTCTCTATCTAGGAGGGAGAGGCCAGGAGCAGCTCACTGATCCAACTGTACAGTAAGTTCATTATATACACTTTAAATATAAGTTCATTATATTCACTTTAAACTTTAATTTGGGCTTAAGTTGCAGCCCTGACGAACACCTCTTCTCTGGGTGAAGGATTCAGTTTGTCTCCAATTTTAACAACACACCTATTTTCCAAAATACACTGATTTAACCAGATTTTGCCCCCTTTACCACAGTGTAATAGTCTGTAATAGAGCCCTTCATGCCAAATAGAGTCGAAAGCTTTCTTGAAGTCAATAAAACAAGTGAATATCTTACTATTTTTTGTTTTGTGTACATGTTTGTTAAATAAAGTGTTCTAAGTCTGAGTCTCTCTCTCTCTCTCTCTCTCTCTCTCTCTCTCTCTCTCTCTGTCTCTCTCAAGTCAGTAAGATCATTTTGGTACATATTCATTCACCATTTCATTATGTCTGTTCCTTTGCCTAACTATGTGGAAGCCTATTTCTGTAAGGAAATGAAAAAATAGATGAAATGTTGAATGACAAAAATACAGATACTCACCACAAGTCAAAATTTAGACTTACCACCACAGTTTTGACTTAGCCTGAATTATTTACTCATAATTGTGACTTACTATCTCAAACGTATGACTTTGTATTATTGTCTTTTTATTATTGTGGAGAGTTTGTTCAACTGAAGCTATTTAAAGATTTGCACCAATTCTGTACAAACTTTTTGTATTAGTCTACTAAAATCGTCACGTGAAGCTATACAATTTGTATTATTGTAAAACATCTTTGTAAAATGTCATTGACATCAATTTTTTTTAAAAAGCAACGAGCCAAGAATAAATTCTTGTAGCACACCTTGAAGAAGCTTGGACATTTTTGACATGTAACCATCATGTTCTCTGTCAAATATATAACAAACAAACCATTTGAGAACATCCTGAATTCTGTATATTTAAAGCTTAAAAAATAAGAATGTTACTGTATAATCAACTGTATCAAAATCTTTTGTGAAAATGTCTTGTTATAGAGATACTTTGACCAAGTTGCATAAGAACAATTTCAATAGTGCCCCCTCCTTTCCATAGCGCAAAATAAATGTTCCCTCCACTAAGGACAACTAAAGTATCACTGTTATGTATGGAAGCCTATTTCTGCCAGGAAAAGAAAAAAATAATTAAACATTAGTAATGACAGAATGAAAATATGAAATACTAAGTCAAATGTATCACACTCTCGTGATTCTGACTTACTAAGTCAAAATTATGAAATAGTAACTAAGACAAAATTTTGACAAGTGATGACTCCCAACGAAACAAAGAGTATGCAAGCAGGAAACAAACAGAACGCAATACGACAATACAGAGATACAACTTATCAACCTATCACCCACGAGACAGAACAGATGTTTTGTGAGTGGAGCAGGACTTCCACAGTAGCTAATATGTTAACTAACGTAGCTAGCTAGTATATTACCTAACCAGCGTAGCCAAGCTGTCTTCATTAGTCTGTGTTGCTAATGCTGCATCATACATTCACCTCTCCCAGAAACAAAGGAGACAACTGTTTACTAACATGTTATCAAAACAACTTTTTAAAGCAATAACATGTTAGAATCTTCTGCCTCCAAGTGGCCCAAAAAAATAAATAAATTAAAAATCACCTTCAAGTCAGGAAATGATAGAATACTTACATGAGGCCCTCCCATGTCAGTCTTGACCCAGCCAGGGTGCAGAGAAATACCAAGGATCCCATCTGACCCCAAATCAGCAGCTAGACACTGTGTCACCATGTTCAGTGCTGCCTATGATAATTAGAAAACAAAGTTTGGGTAAGCAAAAAAAAAAAACGTTACCTCCTTTCCTGCTGTTTTCAAATGAAGACACAGAAATGAAAAGCACACATCACCACTTAATTCACAAAACTCAATTCTGTGTCATTATTTTGTGTACCAAAATTCTGTGTTCTGATCTTAGAGGTGCGGTAGGAGTAGTTCTTAAAGTTGGCACCTTGACCCCAGTTATATGTAATGGAGCTGAGAATGGAGGAGATGTTGATAACGGTTACTCTGTGGATCCCCATCCCAGGCGACTGAGCTGCAGCAGTCATCAGCAAAGGCAAGAAGGCCTGAACACAAGAGCGACAAGCAGAAATGATCAGCTATGAATATCACAGAAGATACATCACTGTGATGGCAACAGTAGAAAGTGGATACCCAAACAATCAAGCATATAAAAAAGCCGTTCAATAAGCAAGTGGAAAGCAGGAAATAATCTTGATAAATACATTCAATTACATTTTTAAAAAATGTTTTATAAATAACTATATATGAAGAAGACTAACTGCATACAATCTAACTACAGATTGAAAAAAATCTCTGATAATTTAATTTGAACTGTTCTAATCATCAGGCTAATGGAGAGTTATAAATCGAGAAGATGGAATCAAAATCAGGAAGTATTTTTAACGGGGCCTTTAGTGTGGGGAACCTAGCCTTTCAAAGAGATGTGCTGTAAAATACACATTTAGTTTCTGAAATAGTATTATTAATTGAGTGTTCATTCTTGACCTTGGACATAGTAGTTTCTAGTACTTTCAAACTTTTTTCTGGAGCTTTCAACCATATTTCAAGGAGTTTTCTCAGTTCACAGCTGACACCAGAGACCATCTTTGAACAGACAGGCTTACCATCTCCCTCCATAGACAATCCTAGCCTCCTAATGTTACCACCTAACATCTAGCACTGTGATAACACCTGTATTGTGAGGTAGGAAGAGATGATACACAGTTGGCTTCATAATGTTGCCACCAGGCTAAAGTGTTCCATAATGTGTGCAAATTTGAAAAAATAATAATAATAAGTAGTATAAGTATAATAGTGTTTTTGAAAAGCTCTTTTCCTTCAAATGCTAGACCAGCACTGACAATTATAAAGAGAAAAATATTTGTTTTGATTTTAAACCATATAATATCATCTTGGCCTGGCAGTAGAGTGAAACCAGGACAACAGATGGTAACACAAAAAAGTTGATTCGGCCTTGTGGAAGAATCTTTTGTTGAAGAAAACTTCACTCTTTCAACTGTTCGCTGTCTGTAGATGTTTAACAGATCATCATAATAAAGTATGTGACAATTCATGAACATGTTGTAGTTAGTCAAGCCAGGGAACCAAGAAGGCAGGAGTAGGACCCATATGCAGATGCACAGGCAAAGTGGGTGCAGTTCAAATTGTTTAATAATATAAAATAAATATACAAAAGGCTTACAGGTTGGTCAGGAGGGCAGGGGTCAAAACCAGAGAAGCAGTTCAACAGAGGTAAACAAATCCGAAACAGTGCAGGCAAAGTCCAAAATCCAAAATCCAGGCAAGGACAAGGGAAACAGAACAAATCCAAATACACTAGGGAAATACAGGAAACAAAGGCCAGACGAACTGACAAAAAAACAAGGGAAGCACACAGACTATATACACAGGTGAGGGCAGGATAACTAGACACAAGTGAAACTAGTTAGGATGGGGCAAACAATCAAAACTGGAGGGAAAAGCAAACAAAAACAGGAAGTAAAACTACAAGACACATGAGTGAGTATTTCAAAATAAAACAGGAAATAACTATACACAAACCCTCATACCATGACAGAACATACCCTAACTGAGATACTTTTTGTGCCTATGCCTAACCAAAACTTTTAAGTTAACAAACAGTTGAATTGTTGAATCTCAACTAATAAGCTAGTGAAATTTTATATTCATAATATAATACTCTATAAACTATATGTAGGTGGACTATCCAAGTAAAGTGTAACCGCTATGTTGTTTCTCCAATGCGTGATTCATTACTTTTTATCGTCTGATATTTGGACAACGTGATCATAGAATATTTAGACGAAGACAAATGGCTGGCCCACGCCCACAGGTGGGGAGACGGGGTTGGAGATGAGGGAGAATGGCATACTGTCAATAACAGAAATAAAATAAAGGAGAGTGACAGGAGAGGATACAATTTGCATGAGGGCAACATCAATAGCCAACAAGTGAAGACAAGAAAGATGGATGGGAAGGAAGGAAAACTTTTCAAGGTTTTCTTCAAACCAAAAGAAGAGGGTCCAGGCTTTGAATCAAATAGCCCCTTGAAACTGTCAAAGGCACAAGAATTAGGAGATGTTCTACATGCTACTTTCACTAATGCGGCACTCATGTCAGTGGAGCTATCACATCATGAGATGCTAAATAACTTGAAGGGGAGAAACATCTTAAGTGTGACTCGGATGGGAAGGTATCACTTGGTTACATGGTGTACTCAGTCAGACCATTTGAAAGCGCCCCCTTGTGATGCTACAACTGCCAAAGATATGGCCATGTGGCTGCTGTATGTAGAGGCCAGCATTGCTGTAGGCATTGTGGAGAAAACCATGATGGAAGAGAGTGTAAAAAGCCTGTGAAGTGCTCCAATTGTGGAGGGGATCACCAAGCATCTTTTAGAGGGTGCCCAGATTCTGTAAAAGCTGAATAGGCTCAGAAAATAAGACAGGGAAATAAAATTTCTTATGCAGAGGCAGTGAGAAGGGTGCAAGGGACGAGGAGCCCCATTACTGTACAGACCCTGAGTTCAGGTTATAGCAGACAACTAGAGATACCTGGGACTGAGTCTGCAACTCCAGAGGACTCAGTTATAGTTCGCAAAAAGGTTTTTCTAGCTTTTGTGGCAGAGGCAATGTGAAAGATTAAAGTGGTGGCAAAAAAAAGTCAGACACAGCACATGAAGTTATCTGCAGATGGGAATCACAGGAATAACCCATCAAGAGCTATGAGCAATAACTTACTCTTGTAAGTCTGAAGCAAGATCACAGCCAACAGGCCCAGCTGAAGCTGTGGTTGAAGATGAAATGATAAATGAAGAAGACCTTGATTATTAAGGTTTTAATGCTAATGTTTTATATTTTTCAGTGGAATGCTAGAAGCCTAACAGCTAATGGACAAGAACTTAAAAGATTCATAGAGGCATTTAAGGAAACTCCTGAATTAATATGCATACATCCCCATGGCTAAAACCTAGCTTTTACTTTGTTATCCCGGGATATGTAAGTGAAAGAGGGGACATTTTTGACAAATGGTTTGACATTTGGGAACATTTTTAACATGACCTGAGGTGCATCCGAAATGTCAAAAATATTCCTGTTTGTCTAAAAGGTTCCCGTTTGTCAAACCCCGTGTCAAATGTGCTCTTATCTGTCAAACCCTGTGTCAAAAGTGCTCTTATCTGTCAAACCCTGTGTCAAAAATGTTCCCATTTGTCAGAGCAACACATGGGAACATGAAAAATGTAAAAAAAAAAGTTCCCGTTTGTCGGTGCAACACCTGGAAACATGGTTCAACCATTCAAAAGTATGCCAAATGTCAGAATGTGTCCATTCCAAATATTTTGACATTTGGCACACTCTTGAATGGAGTGGTCGGGATTCCCAGATGTCATCAGCTAATACATGCATTTTAATAGGCTGGTACTGGTTTTGTATACATTTGGAACCAGTTCAGGATTCAAGAGGAGCGTCTGTTATTGACATATGTCAGTGTACAAGGACAACTAAGTGAAAGCATGTGATTGCCTCAGCCTCTGCACAGCCTGGGGTTAGAGAGAGGACACTAGACATGATGGCACCACTTGTTAAGAGGCCAGGCAGGCCTTGTCACACTGGGAAACAGCTCAGACACTGGTCCAGGGAACCATATACTGTATCTCAATGTCATGAATAAAAAGTCAACATAAAATGACTAAGGTATGCCAAATGTTAAAATGTAAGTAATTTACCCTTATATTTTGACATTTGGCATACCTTAGAATGGGGTGTTCCGGGTTTGCCAAATGTCACTCTGACAAACAGGAACATTTTTGAAAAAGGGGAGGGTGAGCCAGCAGGAGGTCTACCCAGAAATGACAGCCTGTTTTGGGGCATTTAGAGCCTTGAGCCCCAGGTCTGGTTAATGGAGGACAGCACAGAGTACCAGGACCACAAAATCCCATTCAGACAAATGGGAACATTTTTGACACAGCAGGCTGTCCATATGGGAATACTGAATGCTCCCTGCTGAGGTATGCCAAATGTCAAAATGTAAGGAATATAGCCTTATATTTTGACATTTGGCATACCTTTGAATGGGGTGTTCAGGGTTTCCAAATGTCTCTCTGACAAACAGGAAAATTTTTGACACGGCATTCTGTCCAAATGGGAACACTGACTGCTCCATTCTGAGGTATGCCAAATGTCAAAATTTAAGTGTCGATTACTTATATTCTGACATTTGTCATGCTGTTGAATGGAGTAGTCAGTTTTCCCAAATGTCACCTTTTCATATGGCCATATTTTCACAACAAATGGCCCAATTAACTTTGAAGTTGCACCAATCACCTTGTCCCGGGACATTTTTTTTAGCAAATTGAGCGCTGACTCTGTAGGACAAGTCTTTACTTTAGGACTTGACCACCAGCCTGTTTCCTGCACAGGGTGAATTTCACATTTTCAACCACAGTGTGAGGCCCATCTCCCACCCAGTGACACCCGGGAACATTTTTGACACAGCAGTTATCCAAATGGCAACCAGGACCAACGCATTCAAAGGTGTGCCCAATGTCAAAACGTAAGGAATTGACATTGGCAAACTTGACATTTGGCACACTTTTGAATGGTCTTGAAAAACAGGAACATTCTTGACATTTGGGAACACCCCCCACTGTTCACCTGAACTGTCATAAATGTTTCATTTTTGACACGGCGGTGTCCAAATGAGTTAGCTGACCACTACGTTCAAAGGTATGCCAGATTCGGAGGAAAATCGACTTTGGAGTGGTCTAGTCAAAGTCCTGACCTGAATCCTATTGAGATGCTGTGGCATGACCTTAAAAAGGCAGTTCATGCTCGAAAACCCTCCAGTGTGGCTGAATTAAAACAATTCTGCAAAGATGAGTGGGCCAAAATTCCTCCACAGCGCTGTAAAAGACTCATTGCAAGTTATCGCAAATGCTTGATTGCAGTTGTTGCTGCTAAGGGTGGCCCAACCAGTTATTAGGTTTAGGGGGCAATCACTATTTCACACAGGGCCATGTAGGTTTGGATTTTGTTTTCCCTTAATAATAACAACCTTCATTTAAAAACTGCATTTTGTGTTTACTTGTGTTATCTTTGACTAATATTTAAATTTGTTTGATGATCTGAAACATTTAAGTGTGACAAAAAAAAAAAAACATCAGGAAGGGGGAAACACTTTTGCACACCACTGTATATTATATATTACATATGTACATTAATAACAACAACAACAATAATGATAATAATAATAATAATAATAATAATAACAATAATAATAATAATAATAATAATATCTATCCCATTTGTCACCTCAGTTTCCCAAATGTCATAGAGGAAACTGTACAAAAGCGCCCCCCTTTGAATTTGGCACGCTGGCGCGTTTGTGTTCCCATATGTCAAGAATGGTACCAATTGTCACCATACAATGTATGGCAAACGTTGGGCACATTGACACCATGTCAACTTTTTGACAATGGCAATACTTCTCCATTCATTTTCACTGACAAACTGGAACCTTTCCCTTACATTTAGTTATAAAAGGGCAAGGTAGGAAGAATTTCAGTTTGATTACAGCCAGAGGTGGCAAGGATATATAGTGAGGAAGGGGTAAATAATTGGTATAACTCAATATGTCAGGTGATAAGTTCAGTGGCATCTGAGTCAATCCCAAGGAAAAAGTACCAAGAGGAAAAACAAGTCCCTTGGTGGAATGAAGCCTGCAATTCAGTGGTCCATGCTTGAAATAAGGCAACGCTAAGGCAACATCCGACTATACAGCATGCTACTGAATACAAAAGATTCAGAGCAAAAGCTAGAAGGGTTATAAAAAAAAGCAAAGAGGAGAAGTTGGCAAGACTTTTGCAGTAGATTAGGGCCACAGACAAGGGTTAGTCAGGTATGGAGCTTAATTCATCACATAACAGGATCATTTAAGCAGTCAAGTATTCCGGTTCTTCAGCACAATGAAATTGTGGCTGTGCAGAATAAAGGTAAAGCAAATATGCTTGGAAAGTCATTTCAGTACAGAGCTCAGAGAATATAGGTGCAGAAAACAGGAGAGGGAGAACAAAGAAAATCAATAAAGAACAAGATAAGCTGCATTATAACTATAACTCAGATGCCATTAATGTATTTTTCAATATGCAAGAGTTAAACAAGGCAGTTAAATCTGGTTCTTACTCAACTCCAGGAAGAGATGGATGGAGCATTCCAATGCGTAAGCATTTAGGAGATTTGATGTTAAAAGAGTTGCTAGCGCTAATAAACAGTTTGGGAATAGGGGAACCTGCCCAAGGAGTGGAAGCATTCTGTTAAAATTCCAGTTCTGAAGCCAGGAAAGGACCCTCACATGCTAGCATCTTATAGACCAATAGCCCTCACATCAGTGGTGTGTAACATCATGGGGCGCATGGTCACATAACGATTAGTTTACACATTAGAGAAGAGAGGGGACTTAGACATAGAAAAAGCATGCTATGGAAAGAAGGACTAATGATAAAGCTGTTTAATGCTGGGGTATGAGGGAGAATGTTCATCTGGATAAAGAATTTTTTACTTGATCGGGCAATTCAAGTTAGGATAGGTACAGAATTATCAGAGGAATTTAGGGTGTATATATCTTCAGTCAAATGGAAAAAGCAGTAGATAACGTGACTGTGTGGGCAAATGAATGGGGCTTTAAAATATCAACTGAGAATATGTAATGTTTGGCTTCAAAAGAAAGAATCCAAGGCAAATGTTGTCATTGTATGGTTCCAGTATTGAGAGAATTATGTCATTTAAATTTTTAGGTGTATGGTTTGACGAAAAACCATACACCTAAAAAACTATGACCTTGATAAAACTATAAAAGTGTGGGAAAGTCAATGCTTTACGTTGCCTGGCAGGCTCTAATTGGGGGTCTGGAATAGTACCTATGATGATAATTTACAGAGCTATGATACGCTCAGTACTTAACTATGGGTGTTATATGGCCTATAGGTCTATTTTTGGTAATTAAACCACTAAAGTCATCCTGCTGCCTCTGTCTGCATTTGGGTTCTTCCGCTGTTGCCACTCTCCCACTTGACAATACAAACTGACCATAGACATGGACCCAGTGGACAAACATGGTGAGGTAATTCACGCCATTCAGTGCCTTTTGAACTTTTGCAAAAACAGCTCCAATATTGAGCACAAGGAGGCAGCTCTTACTATGGCACTCCGGGAGGTTTCTTGAAACATAGTCACAGGCACTTCGCTGATGAACCCTGTAATGCTGGCTCTGTTTGCAACCTGTCAACTTAATTTGTCATGGTGTTTGTTGAAAAGGTGTCTTTTAATCTCTTCTGTCTTCAAGCCATTAAAGTTATCCTGCTGCCTCTGTCTGCATTTTGTCCTTTCCCCTGTTGCCACTCTCCCGCACCCACGTGATAGTGTGTTTGGTATATCTCCTTTTCTGATGAACGTTTGTGTGACCAAACGTGCAGACACTAAACTCTGAATTTCCAGTGGAGATAAGCGTTATAGCATAAGCTTATGCTTTGACTTCTATTCAGGGATTGAGGAAGTGCCAGGTCACACAGTTGCAACCTGAGATTCCACATCATTTTCCCCTCAGGATCTGTTTTT